>NC_142066.1:76561310-76716623 GCF_059756535.1 Pantherophis guttatus
TCTCTTTCTTTTACTCAAAAGGAGGACAGCTAACATGTAAGGTCTTTCAGAGGAAAATAGTATCACACTTGATACATGGGCCCCCAAGTTGGGATCTAGATCTAGAATCTAGATCGAGAAGTGATCCAGAATTATTAAGATCAACCTTAGCTTTACCCCCATGAATACCAATGGCAATGTTAAGATTAAAGTGGGCTTTACATCAATAAACATAATGGTAAGAAAGCAATAGTCTTATATGATAGGAAACTACCTCCTGTACCTGATGTTTATTCAGCCTTCATGAACACCCAAATGGGAACACATGTCTAAAATTACTCTCACAACTTTTTTCTAGATCTGTTTGTGGCCCATCAGCTGCCAGCAAGGATAGCTGCAGAGTCAGACGAGGAGGAGGTGGAGGGAGAGCCTGGACCAGTTTCAGAGCCTTTGGAAGACTCTGATAAGGAAACAGCATCAGAGATAGCGGCAGAGGCTGGGCTTCCATCCTCCCCCAGGTGGAGAGGCAGCTGAATGGCCTGAGCTGAGTGAGGGGGAAGAAGAGATGGGATCCATCCCAGATGTGCATATGCACAAAGAAGAAAAGAGAGAACAGCAAAGGAAAACAATAAGCCGGCTCTCAGGTTTGTTGGGACTAATTACATTTGCTTTTTTTTGTTTATCCCTGTAAATAAAAGACTGTGACTCAGTGGTGGGATTCAAATAATTAAACAACTGGTTCTCTGCCCTAATGACCAGCTGGGTAGGCAGCCATGGATGGTCATGTGATCTGAGCGGGTGTGGCCAACTCAACATCAGTCACGTCGAGGGGCGCTTCACTTTGCCCAGCCTCTCATGACCGTGGGGATGCTGCAATGGTCATAAGTGTGAAAAATGGTCATAAATCACTTTTTTCAGTGCTACTGTACCTTTGAATGATCAGTAAATGAACTGTTGTAAGTCAAGGATTACCTGTACAAAAATATAAAAAGCTTCTTTGCTTGCAAAAAGCTGCCCTAAATACCAATCATTAGATTAGAAATGGAGGAATACACACTGAAGATCAATGATAGCCACAGCCATCATGGAAACCTAAACTATTCTGGACTTCCGGCGGTGACGTCATTGTGCCAGGAACAAGAGAACGGTGCTCCGTTCTCAAAGTTCCAATATTTTCGATCAGGAAGCCGATTTAGGCGCTATTGACCTCGAAGGGGTCAATAGAAAAAAGAGGAAACCCCAAGGACCTCGGTGAGGATAGCAATCCCGCTGAAGGTTCAGGGGAAACCTCTTAATTCCGATCAGAAAAAAGCCAGTCATTTTGGCTGGCTGAAATGTTGACAGCTGATTAGTGGGAAGCGAAGATCAAACTAAAGAATACATTGGTAGGAAACAGAAGGAAGAAAAATGAGAATAGAAGAAGGTACTGCTATAAAGTGCGAACAGAAATGGGTGAAAGTGAAACTCCAAGCAAGTGGTGATAAGCGGCGACAGAAAAGTGAGTGGAGCGGAAATCATAAATTGACAGTGACAGTGCAGAAAGTGACAGGCGGTGGAACTGGAGTAACTCCAAGAGAAATACCATTAAGGAGTTGTGGATCATAAAATAAAATATAAAACAAATTGATTTTGGAGAGGAAAGTGTTTGGAATTAGAACTCTAAGTGAGGTGAGAGAGACCAGACAAGATCAGAAGAAACAACGTGGGGCGAGAGATTTTGACAGCGGAAAGCTAAATGAATGGCAGTTATTGGAAATGATAACACGAGCAAGTAGAAGAGTATTAAAGACGAAATTGGAGTATTAAAATAAATTACTCTGTGGTAAAGGACGTTATCCAGAGGAGAGACAAAGAGGAGACAGACAGACTTTGTTATAAGCAGAGATTTGCGATGAGGCGAGCGACTGGCAGTGGATATCGGAGAGGAGGAGAGAACAGCTGACTGTTACACAAAACCTTCCTGGCTGGAAATTAACGAGCGGTGGAGCTAAATTAACTCTATTAAGGTCTTTTTACTGAACACTTGGATTATAATTGGACACTTGGAATTGGGTATCTTGAGTGTTGGATATTTCGATACTTAACTTAAAGGACACTGGACACAATTAACAGAGAGAAGAAAGTGGAATGATGCAAGACTGAAAGAAGAAGATATTATAAAAGGAGGAAAGATAACATTTAATAAGTAAAATCCAGCTATTTAAACTTGATTATTAAATATATAATTAATTATTAACTACTAAATACTAAGTAAAAAGTGATATATATATATATTATCAATCCAGTTTCTAGGTTTATAAAGTGTTTTATTTTACTATTTAGCCTTTTATTATATTGCACATTTAGAATTATATTATAGTTAAATTAGATTGATCATATATACCAAAGAAATACATTGTGTATAGTAATTAAGGGTAATTGACATTAGCTAATAGTTACCTAATAGTACAGCATTTAATTATAAAAGGGAAAATTGTTGTTATTAATGAATTGCTGAAAATTTATTCTTGAACTAATGAACTGCTGAAATCTTAAACTTTTCTCTTGCCTCCCCCCCCCTACTTTTTCCTTCCCTCATCTAAGAATATTGTAAAGTAGGATATTTTAAACTGTGAATAAGTATACGGAAATATACATAGAGATTTTGATTGTGCGATAGAGAAACAGCAATATACTGAATAGCAAATATTATCATACTTGGGCAATACTTTCGGATTGTTAATTTGAACATTAATATAGACAGAAATACAAAGATTTAAATAACAAATCAGTATATGAAATTTTGGAGACAGATAATACAAAAAGTACAAATGGCAACTACAGGTTAATTAACGATCACTAAGCAAGAAGATACCCTCAAACCAGATGACACTTTCAGCTTCTCCGGCGCAGCAAAAGCCAGTTGACACTATGTCAGAGGCGGGGAAAAAAAGGCAACCTCCATTCTCAACATGCAAAACATTCAGTCAGTACTAGCAATGGAAAGGATGGAGCAAAATCAAGTGGCAACCAATAAGGATTTGGAAGACTCATTAACATATTTAGAAATGGAAAAGGCATCCTTTTTCCTTAGATTCCAGAATGTGGAGGGACAAAAAGACGAAACCTAGGAGAACTGATGACAGAGATACTAGCAGAGGCAATCCAGAGGGATAAGGAAGACGTTCGAAGGGATATAGATGAAATCTATAGAGTCCACACCAACTATGCCCGAAGACACAAGCTGCCAAAGGAAATACATATTAGGTTCACAAAAAAATCCATTAAAGAAGATATTTACAAGAAAATGAGAGAAGCAACAATTACATACAAAGGAAGGGAAATTATGACTCTCAAACAAATTCCAAGAAGAATTAGAGACCAAAGGAAAAATTATAATTTCTTAATGACACAATTGAATAAATATAAAATATTGTTCCGATGGCTAATACCGGAAGGGTTACTGATTTCCTGGCAAGAAAGAAAATACAAGATTCACAGTCTAGAAAAAGAACAAGATTTTTTTCGATCAGCACTTTGTATTGGAAGAGGAACAGGAAAGCAGAGAAGAACCAGAGACTAAGAGTCAAGAGGAACACCGGACAGAAAAAGAAGAAAGAGATCAAGAAGAAAAAAGAAGATTGGAGAGAGAAAGAACTGAAAGAGAGGGAGCGAGGGAAAAGACACAAGTAGTTACAAGAAACACAAGGAGACTAAGAACAACAAACAGATAGAATATAATAATGGAACAAGAACTAAAGATGACCTCAATAAACATCAACGGTCTAAATTCACCAACCAAAAGAACACACACATTCACAAAATTACATAAATTGGAGACGGATGTCATAATTTTACAAGAAGTCTCTATTAAGAAACAACGCCAAAAATTATTAGAAAATCAAAGATTAGGAATACTTACACATCATTAGTGGATCAAAAAAAGAGAGGAGTTGCAGTATATGTTAAGAAACATTTAAAAACAAAACAAGTATATACTGACACAGAAGGATGGATTTTGATGACAGAAATACAAACAGAATTAAAAAATATATTATTAATATCGATATACGCACCCAATGGAAATCAAAGTGAGTTTTTTAAACAAATACATAACATAATCAAGGATTTGGAATATGAGAATATTTGCATCATAGGAGATTTTAACACAATCATGGACACTGAAAAAGACTATCAGAGCAATAAAAAGAATAAAACCAGGAAAAAATATTACCGGATACATTTAAAGACATGGTGGATGAACTACAATTACATGATGTTTGGAGAGAGGCAAATAAACAAGCAAAACAATATACATTCTATTCTGTCCCACACCAATCGTGGTCCAGAATAGATATGGCCTGGACAACCTCAGAACTTAGGAAAGAAATTAAAGTCACAGAAATATCACCAAACACCTGGGCAGATCACAGTCCAATAACAATAATATGGAAAGGATATCGGAAACAAAAAAGGAAGATGATGGACACTGGAATGATTAAGGACAAGGAAAACGCACAGATGATCAAGAAAGAAATGAATATGTTTTTTCAGATAAATACCAAAGAACAGACAACACTCCAAAACCTCTGGGATACAGCCAAAGCCTATATAAGAGGCCTTACCATTTCATACACAGCAAAGAAAAACAAGGATAAACAACAGACAAGAAACAATCTATTAACAGAACTCAGAACATATGAATTAGAACTGCAGAAACAACCCCACAATAAAATAATTAAAGGAAAGTTAAAACTTGTTAAACATAATATTAATTTAATTACACAAACAGAAATAGCACAGAAAATCAAATTGACAAAACAAAAACATTTTGAGCATGCTAATAAAACAGGTTGCTGGTTAGCGTATAAATTGAAAAAGGAAAAAGAGAAGAAGAACATATATCAACTACAAGATGAGGTAGGGGAATTATGTCACATGAAATCAAGATAAAAAACGTATAGCAAAAAATTTCTTTCAGAACCTTTACAAGTAAGAAGAAATTAGGGAAGAGGAGATCAAGGAATATTTATGTAAAACAAATATCCAAAAACTGGAGGAGACACACAAAGAATTATTAAATAGACCAATCACTATGATTGAACTGTTGGAGGCAAGGA
This sequence comes from Pantherophis guttatus, assembly GCF_059756535.1. NCBI lineage: Eukaryota > Metazoa > Chordata > Lepidosauria > Squamata > Colubridae > Pantherophis > Pantherophis guttatus. The sequence continues at coordinate 76,566,389 of NC_142066.1, forward strand.
AAAAACAAAAAAACAATAAAACTACTGGATCAGATGGCATACCAACAGAATTCTACAAAAAGTGTCAGACCCCAATGGACGAGTTTCTACTCCAAGTTTTTAATGATGCACTCTTAGAAGCAAAAACTCCTAATTCCTGGGCTGAAACCATAATTACACTTATCCCAAAAGAAGATACTGATCCCACACAAATCCAAAACTACAGGCCAATATCATTGTTAAACATGGATTACAAACTGTTTATGCTTGTCATTACGCAGAGATTGAAAACAATTATTCACAAATACATCCATTCAGACCAAAATGGTTTTGTGCTGAGAAGACAGATCAAAAATAACATGAGAACAATCATTAACGTCCTTGAATACTATGAGAAAAAATTGCACAAACAAGCAGCCCTAATTTTCTTGGATGCACAGAAGGCTTTCGATAACTTACATTGGAATTTTCTTTTTTTTTTTATTAAAGAGTTTTACAAAAAAATTTTTTTTACAAATATTTCCCCATCCCCCCTCCCTTCCTTACCCCCCCAAGCCCTCCCCCTCAACTTCCCAGAACAAAATACAGGGTATAACAATTAACAATCATATACTAAACTAAGCTAACAATCTATGGATTCCTATCCCCCCCTTCACACTTTAACTCCCCTTTTACTTAACTAAATATGAATACTCTTAATTTTTCTATTCATTCATAAGCTATTTGATACTTTTTAGTCCGATATTTGCTTTGAATATAATCAAACCATCTTCTCCATTCTGATATATATCTTTCTTGTGAATGATCTTTCAAATAAGCTGAAATTTTCGCCATTTCTGCTAAATTTGCTACTTTTAATGTCCATTCTTCAATAGTAGGCAGATCTTCCTTCTTCCAATATTGCGCCACCAAAAGTCTAGCTGCAGTTATTAAATTTAAGATCAATTTAGTCTCTATAACCATATAATCTGTGATTATACCCAACAAAAACAACTGTGGAGTAAACTTTATCTTCTTTTTAAGAATATTTTGGATAATCTGCCATATTTTAATCCAAAATGCTTTAACTTTTTTACAAGTCCACCATATATGATAATAAGTGGCATCATCACAATCACATCTCCAACACTCAGATTGCAAATTCGGATACATACAAGCTAACTTTTTTGGATCTAAATGCCATCTATAAAACATTTTATAAAAAATTTCTCTTAAATTTTGTGCTTGCGTAAATTTCACATTTCTAACCCATATTTTTTCCCAAGTCTCCATCATTATTGGTTCCTGAATATTTTGTGCCCATTTTATCATACAATCCTTAACTAATTCCGTTTCTGAATCTATTTCTATCAATATATTATATAAACTTTTTATATGCATTTGGCCTTGATCTCTAATTTGTTTTACCAAATTTTCCTCGTTCTGCATGATACCAATTCTCTGATCTTCTTTCCATCTAGCTAGCAACTGTCCATACTGAAACCAAGTTTGAATTATCCTTTCTTCTTTTAATGCATTTAAAGATTTTAACTGCAATATACCCCCTTCCATTTTAAGAAGCTCTTTATAGGTAATCACCTCTTGCTTTTGTTCTACACTTATATTCTCTATCGTATGTCTGGGTATTGCTCATATAGGTATCTTATAATTTAACTTATATTGATACTTTTTCCAAACTCGTAACAATGAATTCCTTAATATATGGCTTTTAAAGGTCTTATCCACCTTCTTATCATATAATAAATAAGCATGCCAACCATATAACAAATCATATCCTTCAATTCTTTCTTCTGTTGAATTAATCCAGTCACTAATTATTGATAGGACAGCTGCTTCATAATATAATCTTAAATTAGGCATTTTAAGACCTCCTCTTTCACATATATCTTGCATTATTTTTAACTTTATTCTCGGTCTTCTCCCTGCCCAAACAAAATTATTAATACCCTTCTGCCATTCCCTCAAATTTTCATCTTTCTTGAGTATTGATATCATTTGGAACAAAAATAAAAACCTGGGTAAAACATTCATTTTTATTGCTGCTATTCTTCCCAACAAAGATAATTGTAATTTTCCCCAATTCTCCATCTCTTTCTGTATTTTTTGCCATAACAATTCATAATTATTTTTATATAATTTTACATTTGAAGCTGTAATATATACCCCAAAATATTTAACCTTTTTTACTATTTCAAATCCTGTTAATCTTTCTAGTTCTTCTTTTTGCTTTACCGTCATATTTTTAGTTATTATCTTTGTTTTTTGTTTATTTATTTTAAATCCAGACATTTGTCCATATTGGCTAATTATATCCATTAAACCTGTAACTGATTGTACTGCTTGAGTTAAAGTAACAACCAAGTCATCTGTGAAAGCTCTTAGTCTATAATCATGATGTCTAATTTTAATTCCTTTTATTTTATTTGACCCTCGTATTTTATTCAATAAAAGTTCCAAAGTTAAAATAAACAATAATGGTGATAAAGGGCATCCCTGTCTTGTTCCTTTTTCACTTTTAAAAGTTTCTGTTAAACCACCACTAATTATTATTTGTGCTGTTTGTCTCTGGTATATTGCCCTAATATATTGTGTAAAGTACTCTCCAAACTGCATCTTTTCTATTATTTTCAATAAAAATTGTCAATTCAATCGATCAAATGCCTTCTCCACATCCAAAAAGATAAGCGCTGCAGGGACTTGGTTGTTGCTTTCCAAATATTCCAATAAATTTACAATTTGTCTTACATTACATTTCATTTGTTTCCCACTTATAAATCCAGATTGATAATTATGAATCATTTGTTGCATAACTATCATTAACCTATTTGCTAATATTTTGGCAAAAATCTTATAATCAGTATTTAAAAGCGATATTGGCCTATAATTTTTGGGTTGACTATGATCTTGGTCCTCCTTTGGGATCAATGAAATAAAAGCTGTTCTCCAGGATGGGGGTACATCTCCTCCAGCTTGAATCTTGCTAAACAATTCCTTAAGCGGTTCCACCATTTCTAACTGCAAATTTTTATAATAAACAGCTGTCAGTCCCTCTGTGCCTGGAGCTTTACCCCCTTTTAACTGTTTAATTGCTAAAATAATTTCCTCTGAAGTTATTGGTTGGTTCAGTTCTTCCCTTTGCTCTGGTGTAACTACAGGAATTTTATTTATTTATTTGTTTTATTTCCAATTTATATACCACCCTTCTCCCTGAGGACTCAGGGCAGTGTACAGCCAGAATTAAGAACATGAAATACAAATATTAAAAAACAATTAAAATATATATAAATTTGGCCCAAAAATTAAAAATCACAAACCAATTAAAACATTTAAAAATTTCTTAAGCCACCCCGGCTTGCTGGAATATTCTCCTCCTGTAAATATCTGTCTATGTCTTTGCCTTGAATTGTATCACTAGCATATAACTTCGTATAAAATTCTAAAAAAGCTTTTTTAATCATATTTTGTTGATATACCCCTTTACCGTTGTATTCTGTTTTTTTCTATGGTACGTAGCTTTTGTTTTTTCCTTAACAAATAAGCTAACCATCTACCTGGTTTATTCGCATTACAGAAAGTATTATGTTTAGCATATTGTAAGTTAGTTGCCACTTGATCTGCCATCAACATATTGAACTGCCCTCGCAACAAATTTATTGTTTCCTTTATTTTCTTATCTGTTGGATTCAATATAAGTGCCTGCTCTTTCTTTTTTATTTCCTCTTCTACGTCCCTCCGTTTCTTTTCTTGTCTACGTCTATATTTATTATTCAAATGTATTAAAATTCCTCTCATATATGCTTTACTTGCATCCCAAACCATTTCCATAGGTGTACCCTTGTGCATATTCATAACAAAAAATTCTTTCATTTGTTTTTTACATTCTTTCACATTTTCCTCATATCTAAACAAATTTTCATTTATCTTCCAAGACCTTCTAGCTCCCTTTTCCTGCTCTAATTCCATCCACACCTGGCTATGATCAGTTAAAGTTCTTGAACATATCTTCATCTTCTTCACCCTAGAAAAAAAATCATTAGTGATTAGTATAAAATCAATCCTAGAAAAAGATTGGTGTCTATCAGAAAAAAAAGTAAAATCCTTTTCTTCAACATTTCGTTCTCGCCAGATATCTCTCAGCTCCATATCATCCATCATGTCAAAAAAAGATTTAGGCAATCTAGCACGATTTTGAGTATTTTGAAGTAATCCTTTTTTGTCCTTTTGAGTATCCAGTACTCCATTCCAATCACCCATTAATATACACGATTTATAATCCCACTGTATTATTTTGGTGTGCAAAAGCTTATAAAATTTTTCTTGCTGTTGGTTGGGAGCATATACGCCAATTAAGAGTGTTTTCTTCCTTTCTATTAAAAATTCAATTGCAATGAATCTTCCTTGAACATCTGCCTCAATTAGTTTAGCTGTTAAATCTATCCTTAGGTATATAACTATACCATTTTTCTTCTCTGGAACAGATGCAACAAAATGTGTTCCCAATCTTAAATTTATCAAATATTTTTGGTCTGTCACTCTAATATGTGTTTCTTGTAGACAAATTACATCGTTTTTAAACTGTTTCAAATAGTGAAATATTTTCTTCCTCTTTTGTGGTGAATTTAAACCATTGACATTCCAGGTCAAAAATTTAGTTACCATTCTTGGCACTTGAAGCTTCTGGAGCGCCAGCTGGAGATCCTCCTGCACCTTTCTTTTTGCCCTTGTTCCTCCCACTGCTTCTGTTTTTAGAACTTCTAGAGCTTTCCTTTTGGGTTTGCTGTATCTTTAAGTCTTGTTCTCTTTGTTTAGCTGCAGCTCAGGTCTGTCTTTGATCTTTAGGTTCTTCTCTTTTTTCTGCTACTTCCAAAGGTTGAACAGTACCAAAAAGTTGCAGTAAATCTTCTTCAATAAGCGAAGTCTTTCCCTCAGCTTGTGGCTGTTTACTTTCCTTCTGTCCCTGTATTGCCAGCTCTTCATTTCTTCTCCTCATTTCCAGAGATGATGGGCATCCAGCCTTTAATACATTTGTATGAAAATCTTTTGCCTTCCAAATTGTGTTAAGGTGATGCCTTTCTCCTAAGTAATTCATCACTAGTCCAGCTAGAACATCCCATCTAAACTGAATCTGTCGATTTCTAAGTTCATCCACCAAAAAAGCAAACTCCTTTCTGCTTCTCAACATTTTGGGGGGGATTTCTTTCAGTACTAAAACCTCTTGTCCTGCCAATTGAAGTTTATTTTTATAGAAGGCTTGTAAAATTTCATTTCGGATCCTCCTCATTGTAAAATAAATCACAATATCTCTTGGCAATTGGTTCTGTCTGGCAAACCAGGAATTAACACAATATATTTTGTCAATTTGCAATGAAAGATCTGTTTGTTGCTCTCCAGTTATCTTTGCAAAAGCCTCTGCAAAGATCTCTCTCAAATTCTCTCGATTGTGCTCTCTCAGACCTCTTACTCTCAGGGCAAACTCCATCACTTTATATTGTAACATCACCACTTCATCGTCTGTCCTATCCATCTTGGTCTGAACTTCATCCATTTTATTTTCCAAATTCACATTAGACTGATTAATTTCTTCTACTCTTTCATCCAACAATTCAATGTGCTTTGCCAGACCCTGAAATGCCATTACTATATCTTCTCTTATTTCCTTATTCCGTGTTTGGATAACCTCCTTAATTTCAGCCATCTCATCAGAAACTCCCTTAATTTTCCCCTCTAAAACAGAGGTTTGCTGCTTAAAAGCCTCCTGTAAAGACTCTTGTAGAGCTTCCAAAATCAATATTTTGGGTTTGAAATAGAAAAAGGTTGTAGTTTTGATGGTTGTGCTGGCGATCCTCCAACACTTTTAAAGCCAGGTTTTATTTGCTTAGAAGCCATTTTTAACTTTCAATTTATACTTCTTGCAGCAACCAAATCAATAAGTCCAATTGTTTTTAAATCTTTTGTAAGTATTGTAGTTTATTTAAAGTCCAAACTGTAATCTTTCCACTTTAAATCTTTCTTTCTTTAATATAGAATCTAATAATCTTGAACAGCCTTAAAAGCGCGAATGATGTTAACAATCACTTTCACCATAACTTTCATTTTTTCCATGCCCTGTTACAATTCAGGCACCATTTTTCCTTTCCTTTTTGATGATCTTAGAAGGAAGAAATATAGATACAGAGTTAAAGTTCAGTACTTGCAGTTACTAGGACTCCTGTTTTTGTTCTGCCTGCTTTGAGATTAATTTGAAGCTGAATGTTGATTGCAGGGGTGGTCGCAGTGTCTTGTTCTGCTTAAAGCAGAAAAGTCCCGGATCCGGAGCTCTGTCAGACTACCAGGGAGCTCTCACCTTTCAAGCCCCAGAACTGTTCCTAGGGCTTTTGGGGAGCTCTACCTTCGTCCGGCTGCTTGCCTTCCTCTCTTCTCCCGAGGGGAAGGTTTCCAAACCACCAGACAGCTGATTTGCGCTGTCTTAGCAGTTTTAACGAGATCGCGAGGCTGACGATCCAAAAGGAACATCTGCCAGTGCCTGCGGTGCCACCGGAAGTCTTCATTGGAATTTTCTTATATTACAATTGGAGGCGATGGAATTTGGCGATAAATTTTTAAACATGATTAGGAAAATATACTCCCCCCCCCAAACAGCCAAAATCATGATCAATGGGGATATGACTGAAAAAATTGAGATATCAAAGGGAGTGAGGCAAGGATGTCCTCTATCCCCACTACTTTTTATAATATCACTGGAAATCCTATTAAACGAAATTAGGAAAGACAAAGATAAAAGGTCTGAGAATAAAAAAAGAGGAGTATAAACTGCAAGCCTTCGCTGACGATGTAGTGTTTATCGTGGAACAACCAGAAACAACAGGAATTACATTGTTAGGGAAAATAGAGGAATATGGAAGAGTGGCCTGCTTCAAAATCAATAAACAAAAAACCAAAGTATTAATGAAGAACTTGACAAAGGCACAGGAGAAAGAATTAGAGGATAATTTAGGAATACAAATAGTAAACAAAGTAAACTATTTGGGAATTTGGCTAACCAATAAAGCAACATCAATTAGAGAGGACAATTATACCAAATTAACAAAACAGATTAAGAAAGATTTGGAAACATGGAGTAAATTACAATTGTCATTCTTAGGGAAAATTGCATCTATTAAAATGAATATCCTACCCAGACTGCTATACCTTTTCCAAGTAACTCCGATTTGGCCAGGAAAGGATTTTTTCAAAGACTTCGATAAAATGATAGCAAAATATATTTGGCAGGGGAAGAAGGCCAGAATTAAAATAAAATGCTTGCAAGATACCCGGGAGAACGGAGGATTAGGCCTACCGGACTGGACACTGTACTATAAAGCGGCATCATTAAATTGGATTAGACACTGGATAGACCTTAAAAATAAGAGAACACTACTACTAGAGGGATTCGACCTACGACGAGGTTGGCACACATTTTTGTGGGAAGGAAAAGATAACCAACATCAATATTTTCAACAACACATTATTAGAGGATCATTACATAGAATATGGCAAGAGATTAGAAAAACACATTACAATAAAATTCTGAGATGGTTATCGACTATGGAGGCATTGATCTATCCTAACGCTATGGACACGGAGAAAATGAGAAATTATAAAGAATTATTGAATAATACAGGAGAACTACAATCGAGACAAGAATTGAAAGAGCAGGGTATAGACATTGACTGGTGGCCATATTTACAAATAGAATCAAGGTACAAAACAGATAGGGTAAAATTCGGATTCCTAAATGAACCAAACGAATTGGATAAAATCTTACAAGGAACGGACGAGAAAATGATACCAAAATATACAATTACTTATTGAGATATTATTATTATTATTATTATTATTATTATTATTATTATTATTAATATTATTATTATTAATCAAATTTTTATACCGCCCTACTCCCGAAGGACTCAGGGCAGTGAACAGCCAAGATAAAATACAGACAATACAAATATTAAAAATCCCTTAAAATTATTAAATATTTTGGCCGAAACACAGTTTAAAACACCCAATTTATAAAATCACGAATTAAAAAATTTAAAAGAGGAGAGTTAGGCCAGGCCAGGCTGCTGAAATAGAAAAGTTTTGAGAGCACAGCGAAGCGTGTGCAGGTCCGGGATCCTCTGTATCTCTGGGGGGAGCTCGTTCCAGATGGTAGGTGCCCCCACAGAGAAGGCTCTGCCCCTGGGGGCCGCCAGTCGACACTGTTTGGCCGACGGCACCCTGAGGAACCCCTCTCTATGGGAGCGTACTGGTCGGTGAGATATAAATATAATATAATGCTCTAATATAAATTAGAGCAAGAAGTGATTAAAGAAAACATGATAATTTGGGCAAAAAAATTTGGGTATAGTATTGAATTGGACAAATGGGAGAAATTATGGACTGTAAATTACAAATTGACAATGTCTATACCCTACAAGGAGAATTTGCTCAAAATGTTCTACCGATGGCACCTCCCACCGGCGCACTTAGCAAAAATGTTCCCAAACACTTTGCCAATTTGTTGGACATGTAATATACATAAAGGAACATACTATCACTTATGGTGGTCATGTCAAAAGATGAAACAATATTGGTATGAAATAAGGAAAATAATAGAAGAAATCAGAAACCAGAAGTTGAAAATGAAGGCGGAAACCTTCCTACTTGGAATAATCACAACACAGTATGAAAAAGAGATAAAATGGACATTGACTTACCTGAATGTCCCTTTTCAGAACGCTGCGGATACACTCCAGCACTGGAAAATCCTCATTTCTGACAGCAACTGAGAGGACTAATATTTAAATTAATCACCCACTCTGTGCTCCTACCACGCCCCCTTTTGCACTCAGATCCCCAGTCTTGAACGAAGGACCAGCAAACAAAATGCAAAAAAACTTTATTAACAACATCGAAAACAACAACAAAATTAGGGAGGGAAATGGAATGTATCCGCAGCGTTCTGAAAAGGGACATTTAGGTAAGTCAATGTCCATTTTCCAGAACGCTGCTCCTACACTCCAGCACTGGGACATACCCAAGGCTAACCATCAGGGTTGGGCAATTGAACTCCACCCACGGAAGCCCCTGAAACAACACCCTGCAGAACTCTGCGTCCAAAAGACGCCTCAGCTGACACATAAGCGTCAATACGATAATGTCTAATAAAAGGCGACAAGGAAGTCCAAGTGGCCGCCCTACAAATGTCCAGAACAGAGGCCTGAGTCGCCCAGGCCGCCGAGGTAGCCGCACTCCGAGTCGAATGAGGCTGGATCCCCGCAGGAACAGTTCTAGACTGCTTCTCATAGGCAGACGAAATACAGGCCTTAATCCAACGACCAATCGTGGTCGATGACACCTTCTGACCCATTGTGGCAGGATGAAACGACACGAAAAGCGCCTCCGACCTTCGAAACGAAGCAGTTCTGCGGATATAATGCCTCAAAGCCTGGCGAACGTCCAAAGTGTGCCAAAGAACCTCCCGCTGATGACTGGGCGAAGGACAGAAATCTGGCAGAACCAGCTCTTGTGAGCGATGAAACCAAGAGTTCACTTTGGGCGTAAACGCCGGATCCAGACGAAGCACCACGGTGTTAGGACGAAAAATGCACAAGTCCTCCCTGACAGACAAAGCAGCCAACTCGGAAATCCGTCTGCAGAAGTTATTGCCACAAGAAATGCAACTTTGAACGACAGAAACTTGAGGGGAATCGAACCAAGGGGCTCAACGGAGCCACAGTAAGAGCTTGAAGAACCAGAGACAAATCCGAAGAAGGATAACGATGAACAGTGGGGGGTCTCAGATTCGTGGCGCCATGCAGGAAATCCTTCACCCAAGGGTGATGAGACAACGAAGTATAAGGAGGAAAGGAGAGGACCGTGGCCAACGCTACCACCTGACGCCTCAGGGTGGCCGACGCCAGCCCTTTGTCCAATCCGGATTGGAGAAAGCCTAAGACATCCTGGATAGTTGCAGACGTCGGGTCAACATGAGCCCCCGCACACCAGCAACAAAAGGCTCTCCATGAGGCTTCATAGATCCTGGTCGTGGATGGCCTGCGGGCCGCCTGCATCGTACCAATCACTGGATCCGGAAGGCGGCCTTTCTTCAAGATGACACGTTCAAATGCCAAACGGCCAACTGGAGCCACTGGGGCTCTGGGTGACGAATGGCCCCTTGGCACAGAACAATTCGATGAGGGGGGATCACCCACGGGTCGGTTACGGAAAACTCCACCAGGTCCGCGAACCATGGTCTGCGTGGCCAATGGGGTGCCACTAGCAACACTTCCGCCCTCTCCACAATCATTTTCCTGATCACCTGCTGGATCAACGTGATCGGTGGGAAGGCGTACAGCAGCCCGGCCGGCCACCGACACCTCAGCGCGTCCACGTCTTCTGCCAACGGAGTCGGGTAGCGAGCGAAGAACTGGGGCAGTTGGGCGTTGGCGGGACTGGCGAAAAGATCCACCACCGGCTCTCCGAAACGAAGAGAGGCCTCCTGGAACAGCCTCGGAAGCAACTGCCACTCGGCTTGATCGATCACCTCTCTGCTGAGCCAGTCCGCCCGTGTGTTGGCCGTGCCCGAAATGTGGTCTGCTCAAATCGACAACAGGTGACGCTCTACCCAGTTGAACAGTCTCTCCAACTCGAGCATCAACACCCGTGACTTCGTCCCCCCTTCTCGGTTCACGTGTGCCTTGGCGGACGTGTTGTCTGTGAGGACCAGGACGTGGCGACCCTGGATCAGCTGTCCGAAGTGGAGAAGGGCAAGCCGGATTGCACGAAGCTCGAGAAGATTGATGCTGAGCATCCATTCCTCTGGGGTCCACTGCCCCTGGGTCACCTGAGCACCCAGATGGGCCCCCCACCCGTGGAGACTGGCATCGGTGGTCACTATGATCCAGTTCGGCTCTAGAAAACTGCAGCCCTTCAGGAGCGCAGATGTCTTCCACCAACGGAGTGACAGTCGGACTTGGGGGGTCACGAGCACCCTCCTCGTAGAGTTGGAACAGCCCTTCCGCTGGAAAGGAAGGAGAAGCCACTGCAACTGGCGAGAGTGTCTGCGGGCCCACGGCACTACCCGAAAACAGGAAACCAGCTTCCCCAGCAACTGTGACAGAGTTAGCAGAGACACCGACCTCCGGCTCAGGACCTGGTCCAGCAACCTCCGGATGCTGCTCACCCTCTCTGAAGACAGGAACACCTGCCCTTTCACAGAGTCTATCACGGTGCCGAGGTGCAGAATCGAAGTCGATGGAACGAGTTGACTCTTTTCCAAATTTACAGTGAAGCCGTGCTCTCGGAAGGTGGAAAGGACGTGCTCCATGTCGTGCACTGCACGGGCCTGGGACGACGAGAGGACTAGAACATCGTCCAGGTAACATAAAACTCTCACCGGAACCGCACTGAGCGTTGCAGCCACCACTGCCACCAGCTTGGTGAAAGTTCTGGGAGCCGAAGAAAGTCCGAACGGCATTGCACAGTACTGGTAATGCTTGCCCGCATATTCGAAGCGTAGAAATTGTCGATGAGAGGGAAGAACCGGAACATGGAGGTAGGCTTCTCATAAGTCCCCTTTGCGGACTGAAGCCAGAATCGAACGAAGGGAGTGCATCTTGAAACGACGATAGCGCACCGCCAGATTCAAGTGCTTGAGATTGAGAATCCCCCTGACGCCTCCCGAACTTTTTGGCACCAGAAACAGGATCGAGTAGAAGCCGGTCCCTTGTTGATTTAGCGGAACCAGTTCTATCGCCCTGATCTCGAGCAAGTGTGAAATCTCTGCCGCCATGAGACAGTGACGGTCGGCTGCCAACGGAACTGGACACCTGACGAACCGGCGAGGAGGGGATTCGGTAAATTCGATCGGGAGGCCCTCCGAGATTGTGCGCCGCACCCAAACGTCCTGCGTGGACATCTCCCACCGGCGATGAAATGCTTGAAGACGACCGCCCACAGGACCCGGCATCGGTGAGTCATTTGCCTCTACGGAAAGGCCTGGAGCTGGCCCCATGAAATGGCCGCTTCGACGTGGTCTGAGGTCTGCTGTGGTCTCGGAAACGTTGACGGTCCGTAAAACGGTCAGCCGGCTGAAAGGATTGTCTGTAAGAAGAGGATCCTCCCGATCCTGAATAAGGCCGAAAGGGCTGGCGCTGAGCGTACGGCACGTAACGTCTGTCCTGCTTGCGAAGGGAAGAAGGCAACACTTTCCTCTTATATTTATCCTCCACCAACACCGGATCTAGGGCCTCACCAAACAAGTTAGACGCTTTATACGGTGCTGCTGCCAGCTTCCATTTTGCCTTAACATCGGCTTTCCACGGACGCAGCCAGAAAAGACGCCTCGACGTGATGGTAGCTGCCATCGCTCTCGATGCAAATTTGACAGAATTCAGCGACGCATCAGCTGAATATTCGGTGGCTGCAATGATCTTGTTGACATTGTGGCGCAACCTAGTTTCTTCTGGAGGCAGGCGTTCCCGAAGCTGACACAACCAGATTAACGAAGCGCGATTGAAGAAAGAAATGGCTGTGGCAGTTTTGATAGTCCAGGCCCCTGCCTGGTGGGACCTCCGGAAGGCCAGCTCTGTACGCCTGTCCTCTGACTTGAGACCCTCAAGTGGATCAGACGAAACCATCGATTGAGAAGTAAGGCTTGCCACTGGAGCATCCACTGTGGGTAAGTCCAACAGCTTCTCCAATTCAGGAGCCGGACAGAACAGCTTTTTATCCAAATTACTGGGCGTGGTGGACGACCCAGGTTGGGCCCAAGGAGCCTGCAACACTTCAGTGAACAGTTGAGGGCACGGGATAAAGTCTTTTTCCTGCTTGACTTGCTTGAACAAGGCATCATGCGGACCTGTTTCCGACTGTACATCTGGAAGCTGGGCCCCCACCGACCCCAGGTTCGTGGTCAATCTAGCCTTGTGTAGAAGAGATTTAAACAAGGCCGGACGAAACAAGCCCGTGAAAGCCGGTGAGTTGGGCAGTAAGCCCTCGTCCTCAGAAAATTCCGGCTCATCAGCACGATCCTCATCCGGGTCGGAGCTCTCAGACGTATCGGACTCTCGGTGAGAGGTAGGCCTGATCCGACGCGAAGACGAGGAAGGCAGCACACCTGAAGAAGTTCCTGCCGCAGAAGATTGGGCCGTTGTCTGTGCACTCGCTGCCATGATCGAAGCCAGGGCCGTAGAGAGCATTGACTGAAAGGCCATCTGCGACAGAGGAGGAGAGGGCTCCACTGCCCGTAGTCCTGCAGCCGTGAGTTTGAATGTGGCTGATGGTTGTCGCCCAGGAGGTGCTGCAGCGTCCAGCCCCACTAACAATACATCCGGCATCGATTGTGAAACACCCCTACGTAAGGTTGATGAAGCGGGTTGTGCCATTCGTGTCTCAGGCCCTACTGTGATAGAGGGTGACTGACGACTTGATCCTGCCTCCCGGCTGGGAGACAAAACTGCTGCTTGTTTGGCCTTCTCCCATTGTCGCTCCAAAGCGTTGTGACGCCGAAGTGCGTCTTTATCCGCTGCCGCTGAGCTCTTGGATGAGTGGGCCCCATGACCACTCGAGCGAGACTTTTTGCCCGACTTTTTCTTGTGGGACTTAGAAGGCCGTACTGGACTGGCCTCCAGTTCAAAATCGGAAGAAAACGAAGAATCGGCCATGTCTGTTTTTTTTTTTTTTTACAGTGCAAGGCCCACCCTTGCTGAGGTCTGTAACCCTGTCCAAAGGGACTCACAGATTAATGATATAGCGCTCTGCCCTGGGATAGGCAGAAAGCGTTAAGGCCCACCAAGGGCTACACCTGAACTGGGGGAGTATCAATGGGGCCAGTGAGGTCTCTGGAAGCCCCCCCCCTCTCTTTTTATATTGTCCAGCAACAACGCCCCGCTAGGATAAAGCCTCGCCTGATCCTGCTTCCAGATGGGCGGGATAAAGGCAGCGGCCCAGATGTATGCCTGACAAAATGGCGGCCGTCCAAACTGTCCAAAATGGTGGCCCCGTTGTGATGGCGCAGCAAACTATCGCACCTACCCAGGGGAACACATTTGCCGCCTTGGCCTCTCCCGACCGCCCCACTCTTGAGCGCCTCGCGTGGGATCGGCTCTGCGCACCCCAGCTGCTTAGCGGGGAGGCGGCGAGCCACAACGAGCCGCACCGCACCCCTCCGATGGCCCCTCAATCGTCTAGCTCCAGGCCGCGGGAAGGCCTCTAAATGCGGCGCCGCCCGTAGAACCTCACGGGACGGACGCCGGAACGGAGATGCTCTTCGCCGTCGGCTCTTGATCCGCCGCTGCTCCTCTCTATGTGAAGCCACGCTGGGGGAGCGACGGCTAACCACCCTACCCCCCACTCTCCAGCGGCAAAAGTACAGCCGGCTCCGCCCCGCAGGGACAGAAGCCGGCGGCAGCAAGCGCTCCACGCACTAGGGTCGGAACGGCCCAGCTCCCCGGGCACAAAGCCGACCAACAGCTGTTTGGGGCGGAATTGAGCAGCCAACAGTACAAAAAGACAAAAAAACCTTAAAGGAACAGTAAGCCTCCGAAGGGAAAAGGGGGTAATCAAAAATAAAGAAAAAACCTCACGCAATCCTAGAGCACATCCTCCCAGTCTGTCAGCAACTGAGAGAAAGACTGGTCCTTCGTTCAAGACTGGGGATCTGAGTGCAAAAGGGGGCGTGGTAGGAGCACAGAGTGGGTGATTAATTTAAATATTAGTCCTCTCAGTTGCTGTCAGAAATGAGATTTTCCAGTGCTGGAGTGTAGGAGCAGCGTTCTGGAAAATACTTAATTATCCATATCCTAACTGCAGCTCGTATACTCTTTGCCCAACATTGGAAACAGGAATACATACCAACAGAAAACAAAATAATCACTAAAATTACAGAATGTGCAAAAATGGATAAATTTACAAAACAACTACAGGAGAAAGATGATACAGAGTACTACTTAGCATGGCAAAAATGGTATAACTGGTTGGAGAAAAAGTTAGAAATACATTCATAGGGACACTAAAGAATAAGGTCAATCTTAAGACTAAATTTTGGGTACCAATTAAGGAATGTAACAATTTTAAAGATGGAATGCATATCAATGCTTTACATGTAAATATGTAAATATATAGATATATAGATAAACATGCAAAAATAGTCTACCGATGTGACAACATTAAGAGTAAGTCGAAAGACTTGACTTCCAGTTGGCGCCGCGGGGATACAGATGGAGAAATGGCGAGCTCCGCGGAGCTCTGCCAAAACCCCGTCTGCCAAGCTGCCACCGACAGGTCTTCAGACCTCCCCTGTCTTGAAGGGACAGGGGGATAAGAAGGGACCCCTTGGGCGGCCGAGAGGAATGGGTAGGTTCCTCGGGGCCGGAGTCTTTCCCTTCACGCCGGTGGCAGTGGAACGACAGCCATGGCGGCTGTCCCGAAACCGCAGCAACCAGGAACAAAGATCGTGCTGGAGGAGAGGAGGAGAAGCAGAGAAGAACAGGGAGTTTGTATGCTGGGTGAGTTTAACAATTGCCCAGGCAGGAGCTGCCCTTAGATGTGGATTGCGACAAGTGAGCCTCTGTTTTTAACAGTGGCTAACAACTACAGGGGCTAAAAGACAAAGGACCTGTTTGATGGAAAGCACTTATTATGACTGTGTGGAAATGGCTTAGTTACAATTTTTTAAACTACTTTTTTTCCCTTTTCCTGTGGATAAATGAGGATAGACTGATTTTGTAGAGTGAGACAGGATTATATCTGGGAGAGAGGAAGGAGAAGAAGAAACAACTATGTTTTAAAAGTAAAGACAAAAGACAAATGGTGATGGATAAAATGGCTCCTAGCTTTGAAGTGAAAGTATGAATCCCAGACTATTTGTTAATTGAAAAGAGAAACTATATCACTTGTTACTTGTACTGAATTGACACTGAGAAAAGACTTAGAGACCTTGGCTTCTGATACATAATCTGTTCACTGGAGGACTTATAGAAGATTTGAAAGAAGAAATTAAATGGAATAATGGAAACTGAACTAAATAAAAGTGATTATAAGAGAAAGGCGTGGCAACAAAAGGAAGACATGATGATACCATATATGGAATAGTTCCAGAATTAACTTTGCAGAACTTATAACTTTGATGACATTGAAAGGGAAAAGAAATACATTTGGACAGATTGGAGAAAAAACAACAACAATGGAATAAATCAAGTAACAAGATAACAAAATATCACATTTTGATTCAAATGGATGTAAAGGTTATTGGGTGAATAATTAATGTTAGGAGATACTTTTCTTTCTTCTCCATGCTTTCTTTTTATTTCTTATCTTTCTTTTTTCTCTTTGTTTTACTCTTTTCTCATCTGCTTTCTCCCCCCTCTTTATTTTTTCTCTCTTTTCTCTTTAATATAATTGTTTACTTTTTTTTGTTATTTCTAAACTTCCCTTTCCCTTTTTACTGATGTCTCTATTACTTACTTATTTTTTATTGTAATTACTATTGCTATTATTTTTCTTGTTATTACTATCACCACCTTGTTTTAATATATATGTAAATACACAAATAATTTGATTAAGAAATAAGAGCACAAATGATCTAAGAAAAATACGATCTCTGGAGGCTTTAACTTGTTCTTAAACTTTGAATTTTCCGTAGATTCAACAATTTAGAAGAAAAGGTTTTTTAAGACATTGGAAGATATTTGTTAAAATATATTTTTATTTTAAATTAGAAATACGGAGGAGAATAAATGGAAAAACAATATGGGTAATACATTGTGAAATAATTTGAAGCTAACAGATTGAATAAGAGAAGTGGGAAGGGAGAAAAATGCAAGCAAGATAATAATTAAAACAAAATGTTATTAATCAATTAAATATGTGAAATTAGGAGTAATGTGAAATATGATTTTGGAAATTAGCTAAAGTAGAGTTTTGCTCCAGGTTAATAAATATGGTAGGAGTGGAGGAAGGTATTATATTAGAAAACAATTGAAACAAAGCTTGGAATTAGTTAAAAATTAAAATAAGAGTTAGGAATGGAGGTAAGCATGAGCTGGATAACAGTGAAAGCAACGCTGTGGACCAGCCAATAAACAAGAGTTAGGAATGGAAGAAAGCATACGCTGGATAACAGTTTATATGAATTGTGAACCAGTTAAAAATAAAAAGGTAGACGTGGAGGAGATTATACCTGGGGATCAATTGAAATATAATTGTGAACCAGTTAAAAATAAGGGTAGGAGAGGAGGAAAATATGCACTAGAAGACAGTTAAAGTAAAGCTGGGAACCAATTAATATATAGATTAGGAGTGGAGGAAAGCATATATTGGGTAACAGCTAAAGCTAAACTGTAAACTAGCCAAAAAATATAAAGTTAGGAGTGGAGGAGACAATATCTGGGGAACAATTGAAATATAGTTGTGAACCAGTTAAAAATAAAGGTGGGAGTGTAGGAAAGCACTGCTGGAAAGCAACTATTTAAGTTGCAAACCAGTTATAAAATAAATATAGGAGGAGTAAAGGAAATAAGGTTGGTGTGTAGTTAAAATCATACTGTGAATGAACCAAAATAATTTAAGGTCAGGAGTGGAGATAAGCCTTGCTGGAAAGCAGCAGATCAAGATGTGAACCAGCTAAAAAATAAAATTAGGAGGAGGTGGAAGAAACTTTACAGGAGAATAATAATATAACTGTGAACCAGTTAAATAATCAGATTGGAGTTATATAAATTATGAATTAGCCAAAATAATTTTAATAGTATAAGAGAATAACTATGGAGTAACTAAATCAAAATAAAATACTTTGGAAGTAATAAACTACAGAGCGAAATGTTGATTGATTTTGTAAAAATTCTAAGAGAAAGGGGAAATAAATTTTTGATAAGATTTGGATATTAGTTGTGATCAAGAAGAGGTGAAATATAGATTTGGTGTAATGGGTCTTAAATTGAGAAATATATATGAAATATTGATTGTTTAAAATGATAGAGATTTAGAATGGTGTTTATAGTCTAGAATGTTGGGCGAAATAATTGAATGATAAATGTTTAGAATAAGATTTTTTTTCTTTCTTTTTTCTTTCTTTTTTTTAAAGATGTAATTAGATAAAAATGGGAACAAAATTGATTATGGGAATCTTAATAATTGTACTTATTATATGATGGAACAAACGCCTGCTCTAAAAAGATGTATTTTATGTTTTGTGTTTTGAAAAATAAAAATAAAATTGGAAAAAAAAGAGTAAGTTGAAAGACTTGATTGATGTTCGTTTGTTTTGTATGTTTTATCATTGTATTTATGTTTGTTTGTATTTTTGTTTGTATTTTTTAACTAATAATTTTTTTTTAAAAAAAAGAAACCTAAACCATTCTGCTGAATACCTTCCTTTTCATCAGCAATACCTGCAACCCAGAGTTATAGATCAGGCAGGGTGCCACAGCACATTGAGGAATTAAAATAGTTAAAATGCAACAATAACTATCAGCAGCCAACTCTTGCTCATAAAGTTAAACCCTTTAGCAGATAAGTCATTTAAGCTCTACAGAAAGTGGGTGGGCATATTTGGGCTACAAAATGCTGAGCTAAAGAGACAAATTAACAAAGTATACAGGGGACCCAGGTTCAAGTCTCCCAAGCTTGTCAGGATCACAATAAAATTAGTACATTCCACAGATATCTAAATAAACTTCAAGCCTGGTGCCATGTTACTAAGCCTTATTATCATGAGAGAAAATGAAAACGAATTGAAGGATCTACACCTCTACCTCCTTTTTTTTAAAAAAAAAAATCTTACTATCGGTGAGCAGTCATGTGCCTTGTTCACTCCAAAGCAATGAAAGAGCTTCCTGTCCCAAAGATGCTTTTTCAAGCGGCAACTGAACTTTCTGGAAACCAAGAAAGTCCAGTTACCTCTGGTAGAAAATTAGCACTCCCCCCCAGAAGAATGAAATATTTTGAAAAATATTAAAAAGGTAGAAAATTATATTTCCCTAAATGAGAAATAGAGAAACAAGCTCTTAAAGGCAGGAAACCGACTCAGTCTTTCTTAATAGACCCAAAGAAACTGAGGAGGTCACCTTTTAAAAATGCAGATTTGGTAATTCATTCAAAACCCCAAGGAAGCCAGCATCTAGGTTTAATTACATTTGTTAAACAAGATTAAAATTCCCAACTCATTGCCGGCCTTCGCTAGACTAATTAAAATCAAATAACAAAATACACAAAACAAGCCTCTAAATTACAAAATGCTGTAGAACAAACTGTATAAAAATCCATGTACTCATCAAACCAATTGGTCAGCTGCCCAGGACCTCAAACCTATGTGGTCCTGTTCATCAATAAACCATCTTTCCAATCAGCCTCCCTGTTTCCAGTGACTTTCTCTGAACCAGAAATTGATATTTCTTCCAACACTCTTGAAAAAAGTACCTTTGGGACAACCATGACCTGGATGATTGGAGAATCCCTATAGACACAAGACTAATCAAGGAGAGAAGCAACCTAGAACTAAGGAGAAATTTCCTGACAGTTAGAACAATTAATCAGTGGAACAACTTGCCTCCAGAAGTTGCGAATATTCCAACACTGGAAATTTTTAAGAAGATGTTGGATAACCATTTGTCTGAAGTGGTGTAGGGTTTCCTGACTAGGCAGGGGTTGGACTAGAAGACCTCCAAGTTAGACTAGAAGACCTTCCAATTCTGTTATTCTATTTCTACTCCTGTGTTCAGTGAACTGACTGAAGGGAGACCCCTTCCTCAGATAGAGGAAGAAGACATGAGACAGCAACTAATCCAAATGCAATACAAATAATTAAATCACAAACCATCTAAATCCTTTTTAACTAAAACACAAGGGAAGGGGGAAAAAACCCTGTCTAGCTCATTGTTAGAGCTTACAGCAACTACCCTTATTAAATCAATTACCAGAACAAATAGACACAGGAACTAGCCAGATTTCTCAACTTTGCTTCTTTTCAGGAAGAGAGATTAACCTTTTTCCTTCCAAACAAAACTGAATACGGAAAATTATCCCATCAATAAACACAGGAAAAATGTCACCAAGCACAGAATTAAACATCACCAAAAACCAGTTTTAGACTAAAAACTCAGAAAGGGTATATAAACTCACGTTTGAATGTCAATCTTTCTAGCTAGCCAAGAAGCCTTGCTGAATGTCACTCATCTTGGTTCCTTGTCATTAAAAGCTTCTTTCTAGCAGTTATGCTATGTTATTCTTTTTTTTCTATATGTTTTATTGATACATTTTTTTATAAACATAAAAAGTCCCATATCTATCTGAACAGAGTATTGTCTGGGCAGTTAATTTTAAGTAGAAATACAACAATAATAATCATAATAATAATCATGATAAACATGTGATATTAATCACAAAGTTATAATACAATTAGTTTATCCATCTTGCAAAATTTTCAATACAATTTTTTAATTATTATTATCTTTTTAATTTTTTTAGTTTCTAACCTCTGTTCTGTTAGTTAGCCATTGGTAAAACAAGTCCCATGTTAAAAAGTATTCTGTTTCTTCCTTCTCTTTTATTTTAATTGTTAATCTATCCATCTCAGCACATTCTAATATTTTTTTTATAACACTTTCCTCTGTAGGGATCTTTTCATTTTTCCACTGTTGTGCAAACACAATTCTTGCTGCCATTAATACATGTAAAATTAAGTATGTATTCCCTTTATCATACTGTTCTGGTAATATACCCAAGAAAAATATTTCTGGTTTCAAATCTATGTGTTGCTTTATCATTTTTTGATTTCACCGAACAGCTCAGAAAATTAATGAATGGTTTTCCCAAACTGATGCGAACCAGCTGAATCCCACCACTGATTGCCCTGTTATAAAAAGGAGGTTGTTTTACTCATGAGTAAAAATATTATCACTACTTGCGAAGGCTGGGTCAAAACAATCAAGAACTTCTGAATAACACAAACCATACATTATTGAGGGACTACTTATTTTTTAAGGATTTCAAACAAGATAGAGACCAGGTATGTAAGCTTAAGTTAGCTAAGTGGTAATTTTTTTTTTAAAGAAGACCATATTATTTACACTAGTTTATATTCCATTGTTTGGGATTAGCTTTTACAGACATTTACTTTCAAATGATGCCAATAGCTTATTTGGATGAAAAATATAAAAGTTTACCAATTGCATTATGTTTATTCATCTGTAATAATTTACAGTTGTAAAATCTGACCCATTACTTACTATATTGCAAACTCTACAGAAATTACTCTTGTTAATCTGAGTGAATCAATCTAGTCCAGAAGGAAAAAAAATCTTGGTTTTTTTTGTCTGAAGACAACAAACAAGTATTGAAACAAGTTGCATTGTTTGCAAAGGCAGCAAGGAAGATACAAAAATACATCCTGATAAATAGTACTGTTAATATTAGAGAGGATGTATTGAATTGATAGGATTGCTGTACTTTAATGGTTATATTTTGCTCAAGGCTATGGTTGCAGATAAATATTTTACTACTACTACTACTAAAAAAGAAAAACTAATAGCCAAATATCACTTTTGTCTGGGATTAATCAAGACTATTTAGACAAATTTGTGCTCCCATCACCAAAATCTTGCTACCCTAAGAAAGTCAGAATTTGGTTATGGTCATCTTCATTAAAAAATTACAAGAAATAGTTCCTCCTGAAGATAGCTGCTGAACAGTAGGGACTTTTCTTTTTCCTGCTGATAAGCTTCTGATTTTGCTCCCTGGATTTGAATGGGAGCACTTAAGAATGACACAAGGGGTTTTTTGGACAGCTATGACCCACCTGGAAAGTGGAGTGTTGAAGATTCAGTTCCCTCCGGGAGCAGTCAAAAAGTCTTGAGCATACTTCTTTTTTCTTGGCAGTTGTTTTCTTAAGCATGTCTGGGTTTTAACTTCACTTTTCAAAGCTTTTGTTTTGTCTTGCTTCTTACTTTTAAAAGCTGACTGTTGATTTATTTTAACCCCCTGCTAGACTTTATTTCCCCCCCCCTTTCCCTTTTATTTATGTTTTGTTCTGGATAATATTTGCCTTTTTGTAAGGAAAGCATTCTTTTAATTTTGGATCAAAATATCCAGAAAAAATCTTCCCTGCTTTTTAAGCTATGTTTTCATTTTGAGGATTCTTGTGTTCTTTTATCTATCTTTGTCAAGTTACACATAGCAATAATGTATCAGATTACAGACAAGCAAATGTGGCTGACATTTGAAAAAAGACTGTTTAGTAATATGTAATACTTATTTGAAAGCTTTTTTAAAAAGTCTGATATAGTGATAATGGTGGTGGAAAATATTCAGATGCATCTAGTTGTAGGTACATTAGACTCATAAAAGAAATGTGATGTGAAAGCAGTAGATTCACTGGAAAGAAATATGACTTCTACAGACTCAGAATTCACAAACTT
Organism: Pantherophis guttatus; assembly: GCF_059756535.1. NCBI lineage: Eukaryota > Metazoa > Chordata > Lepidosauria > Squamata > Colubridae > Pantherophis > Pantherophis guttatus. Next base: position 76,588,804 of record NC_142066.1, read on the forward strand.
AGAACTGAGTTGATCCTACATATCTCTCTGAAGTCCAAGTCTACACTTTTTTACAACAACAGAATCTTAACTGAGCAGACATGTGATACATTAGCTTTCCCTAAGAAGATTGAAGAAGATTGGGGAATGGATTTATCACATATAACTGCAAAACAGTGGTGAAATCTAAATTTCTTTTCTACCGGTTGTGTGGGCGTGGCTTGGTGGGGTCATGTGACTGGGTGGGCATGGCTATGTAACCATGTGACTGGGGGATCAAAAGACAGAAACTCACTAACAATGTCCTGCTGGAGCAGGGTTTGACTAGATGACCTTCAGATCCCTTCCAGCCCTGGATTATCCTCTGAAGCTAGTGCCAGGTTTGTAGTCCTTCCTTCCTATCCTTTTCTTTCTTTCTTTTTCTTTCTCTTTCTTTCTTTCTTTCTTTCTTTCTTTCTTTCTTTCTTTCTTTCTCTTTCCTTCCTTCCTTCTTTCTTTCTTTCTTACTCTCTCTCTCTCTCTCTCTCTCTCTTTCTTTCAAAAACGGACCCCCCCACCCGCCGTTTTTTGCCTACACCCCCCGTTTTTGGCCTAGCAGGCTTTAGGGAAGCCTGTTGGAAGCAAAAATGGACCACCCACCCCCTGTTTTTGGCCTACACCCCCCGTTTTTGGCCTAGCAGGCTTCAGGGAAGCCTGCTGGGAGCAAAAACAGATCCCAACCCACCCCCGTAAAAAAAAGGTTCCAATGATTGTGTGCCACAGCTGTAATCATCAGAGCCTTTTTTTTACCTTTTAAAAGCATTTTTTTTACTACTGGCTCTGATGAATAGGTAGTAAAAAAATGCTTTAAAAAAAGTAAAAAAAAGGCTTGGACGATCGCGCGGCACAGCTGTGATTGTCAGAGCCTCTTTTTAAAAAACTTTTTAAAAGCATTTTTTACTACCTGTTCGCCCAAGCCGGTAGTAAAAAAAATGCCTTAAAAGTAAAAAAAAAACACAATGTTTTGACAATCAGCTGAGCTACTTGCGATTGTCTGAACTTTTTTTTTTTTTACTTTTTAAAGCATTTTTAACTACCGGTTCTGGAGAACTGGTGGTAAAAAATGCTAAAAAAGTTTTTTTAAAAAAAAGTTCCGATGGTTGCGGGTCGCTCAGCTGATTGTCGGAACTTTTTAAAAAACATTTTTACTACCAGTTCAGCAAACCAGTAGCATTTTTTACTACCAGTTCGGGAGAACCGGACCAAACCAAGAACATTTCACCCCTGCTGCAAAACTATTCTACCTGGACTTTTTGGGAGAAGATATACCAATTTTGGAGATTGGATTTATTATATCTAACCAGAGAAAAATTGAAATGAGATGATACTATGGGAAGCTCCCATTCCCACCCCAGAAGAATGAAATATTTTGGGGAATATTAAAAAGGCAAGACAGAATATTTCCCTTAAAGGAGAAATGGGAAAAAAATCTTAAGGGAGGCAGAAACCAGCACCAGTCTCCCTGCCCCAAGCAGAAACTGAGGAGGCCAGCTTTTAGAAATGCAGATTTGGTAATTCATTCAAGACAGGATATTTCAAAACTCCTTGGCAGAATGGTAGGATTAGAAAGCCGCCCCTCACCCAAAATCCAACACAGCATGAAAGCCATTAGCCACAATAGGAATTGCCCAACACGCTTTCAGAACACAAGCCCCTTCATTGCACCACCCCCAGAACAGTCCAAACTTCAAAGTCACAGAAACCTATAAAGATCCATCCACTCATTCAACCATTTTGTCAGCTGTCCAGAATCACATGTGGTTGGTGTTCTGCTTCATCAATAAAAAGAACCTTTCTTTCTGATCAGCTTCCAGCCTCCATTTTATCTCCAGTGATTTCTGTTGGCTTGGACCTGGACCTGTATATTTCTTCCAACAGTATTAAGAAACAAACATGGATATTTGATCCATATAATGAATCACTGTTATCTCTTGGAACAAGATGGGATAGATAAGATGGTGTGGTAATTTTTCTATGAGTTGATTACAATAACAGTTTGTTAGCAGAGGATTTTTAAATTTCATTATTGCCGTTTTTAATAATATTGTTCTTATTATCTATTTGGTCATTAATATAGTATATATTAAATCAGGCTAATAAATTGCAAATAGATTTAGTAGTTTAAATTTGGGGGGGCTGTTTTGCAAGGGGTGGTAAACTAATATTGTTATAATATATTATTCAGTATTAGGCTAGAGGGGATAATATGCCTGTATGGGTTAGTTTTTTTAATACACTTCTTTTTTAATGTCTTGTTTATTTGTGGGGGTTTTTTGGACTGTTTCCTTTTTGAAACAAAATTTTTTGAAGTTTAGTATTTGTATTTTAACATTTTTGAATAAAATAAAAAAAGAAATAAGAAATAAATATCATTCATTTGTACTAGTTAAGTTTTTGTAAAAATATATGCCTCCTCTAATGAATCATATAACCATATAGAAATATGCAATTAAGTTTACAACTTTTAATGTCAAACATTTGGAAAGCATGTGATTTTGAATAACTGAGATTTAATCTATTTCATCATCTTCCATATATGATCACTCTATAGGAACATTATCATTACATCTTTATTCATGTCTCACAGTATGTTGCATTTTATATCTGAAAACTCATATATTTTATTCAGCTATTTTAAACAATTCTCACTACTCTTCCAATCCAATTTTTCCTTAGTAGAAATACAAAAAACCCCAATATAGGTCCTATAGCCTAAGTGTTATATTCTATAGTATCTGTGTTCCTTTGTGATGACCTGGGGCTAGGCATAAAAACAACACAGCCAGAATGAAGACTTAATTCCCCTTTATTGTTCTAACTTTCCCCTAAAAGTCCCACCATTCACTGCAAGTCCAGGAGCAAAGATCTAAACATGCACCTTCAATAATTTCTGGCTGCTATTAGTTCGGAGGAGCAGCACAGTTCTGAGAGTTTGGTTTCAGAGACTCCTTGACACAGAAAGAGTTCCCTGGGACAGCAGGACCACTCGGAGTGTAACTGTGTCACTGCGACCTTGCATGTAACCAAGTCAGCATGGCAAACAAGGCAAACAAGACAAAACACAGCAAAGTAACCAGACATCGGTCACAGCATGTGAGGCTGGAAAAAGCAATGCTTGTTCCTGATAAACACCCCTCCCAACAGCATCTCTTTAAATCTCATTCCCCAGGTGAGCTTTGAAGAGGGGCAGGGTGCTCTCCTCCCGAGTCTTTGGGTTGCCCTGTACTGATCCCTTCTTCTGTCCGTTCTTCATGCTCTGGGAGTGGGGAAGGTACCATATTTTTCGCACTATAAGACGCACCAGACCATAAGATGTACATTAGCTTTAGTGGAGGGAAAAAAAAATCTGCCTCTGCCTCCCAGCATCCATTTGGTATTTATCTGGCTAGCATCCTTGCAGCAAACAGCAAACAGCCGGGTCAGCTTCAGCACATTATCGCAGCCCCAGCACGTGGCTCATCAGAGCTCCGCTCCGTTGCACCTACTCCAGTTAACTGAGTTGAGCTGCCACCGCTGCCAAAGAACACTAGAGCCTTTGCTGCCAAGCAGCTGATCGGCAGTTGGATCGGCCTCCTGGAATACAGCCGAAGAGGTTATAGGGGGAAAAAAATGCCTTTAAAAGCCTCTGGCGATTCCAGCTGAGTTGTCTGATCGTCAGAGGCTCCTAAAAGCATTTTTTTCTGCAACCTCTTCAGCCAAAGAGGTTGTAAAAAAAATGCTTTTAAAAGAAAAAGAAAAAAAAGGTTGGCCACGCCCACCCAGTCACATTACCCCCCCATACACCAAGCCACACCCACAGAACCAGTAGTAACAAATTTTAGATTTCACCCTTGGCCAATGACATCCTTCTTTTCCTAACATATTAGCGCTTAGTGTATCTATCTATGGTATAAAACCAAATGTATCAGCAATGGAAGTTACTTTCATAGTTGTATTCCTTTAAATCATGAAATTTATGCTGACATTTCCTATGGAGACTCACTTTGCGAAGATGTCCTCTCTGTCACAGTTTCTTTGCTTGCTTCATTGTTTCAGGCTTTCAATGCATTCACAGAGAACAGAGGCCTAATGTACTGCAAGATCTCATGCTACTGATCTCGTGTTATCTCACCCTTTAGGCCTCTCTTCTCTGTGAATTGAGGCATGGGTGTTTGCAAAGGGAGGGAAGGCTACAGGCCTTCCCTCCATTTGCAGTTTCCTTGCCGAAGCCTGCAGGGAGATTGCATTCCTGTAGGCTTTGGCAGCCCTTTTCAAAAAGTCTTTGTTGGCACCAGTGGAGCTTGGGAGGAGCTGGTGCATCCCTCCGAAGCTCTGTTCCTACCGGCAAAGGCTTTTTGAAAAGGAATGCCAAAGCCAAAAAGCACACAATCCTCAAGCACTTTGGCGATGAGAAAGGAGGCACGGAGGGCTGCATGTGGCCTTCCGGGCCTCCTTTCTTGCTGACCATCCTCTTGATAAGGCCTCCAATGTTGAAAAACGCTGCACGCAACCTTCCCAGCCTCCTTTTTCGTCACCAGAGGTCTCGTCAAGCCCTTTGCTGATGAGAAAGGAGGAAGCAGACAAAGAAATAGGCTGGAAAGGAGACAGATCTTCCTAAAGTAAGCCACCCAGTACAGCAGGATGGGGGGGAAGCAATTGTGGGGACCCCGGGGGAGAGAGAATGAGGTATTTGTGGGTCAGGGGAGGTCTTGGGTGGTCTGAAGCACATGGCCTGTTTCATCACTAGGCCCCTCATGGCCTTCCTCACCCCGAGATACCTCATGTGCACTTAATGAGCTGCGCATTTGATTACCGAATATGTGGGTAAAAAAAGGAAGTTCAAGGCATGAGATTGACTCCCACAAATCCTCGGGTTACAAATGGAATCCATTACATTCATAACTTGAGGACTACCTGTACCCAGTATATATCTAGTATACTTCCGGTGCTTCTGAAGACTCTCTTACCGTGATTCTAGATTCAGATCTCCTTATCTGTCTCTTTAAGGAAAAGCTTCAGCTATTGCCAAATTTTATTTTAATTCTTAAACTCAGTTCTACTATAAAAATAATATCCCTTTATACACATGTCTGTCAAATGTTTGTACAAAATAAACTTTCTTCTCTTAACTTGTGATACATTTTCTGGATTTTTAACTAGCTTTTAAACAAAGCTTCATTGACACATCTAATATAATACTGGAAAGATACTGTTCTCATGAAGCAATTTTTAAAGACATTGGAGTAAAGTAAACTGGACCTAATCTGGCAAGAGTGTAAATAATTTGATGTAAAATGTAGTTGATATTTTGTTTCCTTTTTTATCCCAATACAGTCAGAATTTATGTTCATGACCTTGACTGAAAAGACAAAATTCCAGGCACTCATGTAAAATTACACTCAAAGATTTATTGAAAAAGAAAGAAAAGAATGTATATAGATTTCTGGTTAAGTGGCAGGAATAAGAGAAAGTGAAATTTAAAAACATTTAACAGGTTTCAGCAACCAGGTAGCATGTAAATATTTAGTTTGATGCATGAGAATATATATGTTGGAGTGGGAAAAAAATGAAATATCAGTAAATACTTCCCTTTTCCATGATATATTAAGTTTCATACATTAGTCTCTTGTGGGCACATTTCTGAAAACCATTTTTTTTGCATTTAGTGTTTAGATGTAAATGAGTGAGTCAGATAAATATGTGTTGGATTGATTCCACAGATTTCTTCTGTACTCAAGTTTATTTGAACAGTTGGCTGCACCATATTTGAAAGAAATTTTGATATATTTGGAGAAACGCCTGTTATAAGAAATGATCGGGTGTGATCAGAGGTTTATGATACATTAAGATCTTGAGATGGTAGAACATGATCTTAACATTACAGTTTTTGAACTTGCTATCATCATTAATAAGAAAGAACAGGATTCTTGTATTACAGGATAACACAAAATGCAATAATAGGCATACCTATTTCATTGTCCCTTATACTTGATAGCATCTCTATCTTTGGTCTATAAAATTGACTAACAAGAAGGATACAGGAATCACTTTCCTTCACACAGCTAATTTAGGATTCAGCAATGAAATAAACTCATTTTAAAAACTGTATAAGTCATTGAAATGCATCAAGCTAGCTGATCCTTAGTATATTATGGTCTTGAGGCGATATTTATGCCTTATAGTATACTTATTAAAATACTATTTTATTAGTTTGTATAAGTGTAATATTTTACAAAGTAACTCAATGTACTAAATAATATGTTTATATGAAGTCTTAGTATGGCATAAATATTCTTAACCTGCTGAGCTGGCTAACATGTATAACATAAAAGGAAATCTCAATGCAATCTGTGAGAAACAGCATTAAACCTATTTCAAAATAAAGCTGGTCTTTATAATCCATTCTTTCAAAGATGGCTACCTTTGAGATAAATGACAGAGAATCATAGGAAGCTGAAATATCCTACATTGGCTACATTGCTGGTGGCCAACTGTTCAGTATCTGGAGTATAATTATGACATATCACATTTGGAAGAATGAAGTACATTGTGAGTGATGATTTTAATAGCTAAAATATAGTACTCAGAATAATTATGGCCAGAATTGATATTTGATTTTTAGGTTTCATTTTTACTATGCTTGGAGTGTTATTGTTAGCAGTTATTTTATGCTGGACAGTTGAAGATTCCTACTACTATTTCAGGTACATGAAAGTAAAATGTAGTTAACTTTCTGGCACACACACACACACACATACACACACACACACACACACACACACACACACACACACACACAACTGAAATAAAAAAAATGTAAATGTGAAAAATATGGTGAATCCAGCCAATCACAGTAACACACTCCAGCAAGGAGCTCTACGCATCCTGCCCTGAAGCTTGGAAGAAAAGCCAGATCTTTAAAACCCTCTGGAACCCTATCAGAATGAGAATCAGAGAGATTTCAGGAGCAACTTGATTCCAAAGAGTGTAACAGAAAGGCACATTCCCAGATTCCTAATAGAGGCTGTTGCTTGGTGAAAGGAAATCAGAATATACAAAATATAATTTTTAAGGATGAGCTATAACTTTAAGTTACAAAGTTTAATAAATATAGTTTTTACTTCACAATCATCCTATTCTAATAACATCTTCCATTTATAACTATCTGGTACTTTTAATTGACCATTTCTTCTGTTAAAAAACAAACAGACCATTGCACAATGACTTGTGAATTGCAGTACTAGAAGGCATCTGTCCAGAAGTATGCATGGTCTTCCAATCAAATCTATTCTATATTTCAAATTGATGCTAATGATTTACACTGATATTACAATTTCATATATAAGTTTGGGATCTTAGGAAGTCTGGCACAGGAAGAATAGTGAAGTGTAATTTTTTCAATGAAACGAAGTACAGCCTATCTGCTGCTGATTTAGCATAACACAGATCTATCAACCACTTCTCTTCAAGCAGGAGCTGTGAATCCAAAAGGACTTCCAAGTTACACACCAGATTTGTCTGGGGTAGTGCAACCCCATCCAGGACCAGAGATGATAAATTCCTAGATACAGAGTGGCCCACGCATAGCCACTCAATCTTTCCAGGGTTCAGTTCTAGTTTATTATTCCCCCTCCAGACCCCCACAGCCTCCAGCCAACATGAAAGGATGTCTATTGCATCATTCACTTCACCTTGTACAAAAATATATAGCTGCGTATCATCAGTATATTGGTGGCACTTTGTCTCATGGTAAGTGGAAGTGGAAAGTGCACTTTGGTACCCCACACAGGAGGGCCATCAACAGGATCTATTGCTCCAATTGGGACTGGTCCCAGAGAAACGAAGTGAACTGGCACAAAACTCCCTAAGTCAGCACATGGTCCATGCTATGGAAACCTGCTGACAGGTCAAGAAGAGCAAGTATGGTTATATAGCATCTGCAATGTAATCATAAGAATACATTGTTTATGATCATACGATATAACTTTCCAAATAGCACCTAGCACATGTTCATTCTTGCCATTTTCTATAAATAGCAAAAGCACTTTGAGATTAAGAAGAATAAGAAAGATTTTGATACAAATGTCAAATGAGTTTACTTCCAAGGCTCAGATAATATATATAGGAGCATTGCGACAATTTCTTAAGTGACTACAGCCCAAATGTAGCTAGATAACTTGAAGATAACTCTTCCCTTATTTCAGTTTCAGGAAACAAGCCAGAAATGTTAATAGTTCGTTTCTCAGAAGAGAGAATAAAACATATATTTTTTTATTGATTGTAATTTGGAGAAATGCTATAACTATATATTGAAAATGTACATATTTATATAAGGAAACAAAACGAACACAAATACATCAGTATCAAATTACTCTTCTGTGCTTGCAATGACTTTCAACACATGCTTCTCCCCTTCATGTTAATTAATGCCAAGATGAATTGAAAAGAAGACATAAAACCATATGTTATTACTAGAAAATTACAGTGTGTACCTGTACCACAAACCTTAGAAGAAAATTACAACAAAATTTCTAAAGTATGTTTTATGCCATTATCAGAGTAAAATAAAACAAAACCCACTGTTAGTTATGAAGGTACTTGAAGACTTAACATCTCTTCTTAAATTTAAAATAAAACCAAAAGCAAATTTAAAGAAGTTTCAGAAAAATGTCAAATTGTAATGGGTTTACTAGCTAAAATGTAAAAAATGCAAGATATGAGACTTTGTATAAAATTACAGATTTATTTTGTAATGTTACAAACAGTATGGTGTAAAACTTGAACTCACAAACTTTGAAAAGAATTTCTAATATTTCGCCTGAATTGATTAAGCAGCAGGTCAGTGTGGACAATGCAATCTAATAAATTACAATGAAAGAAAAAAAAAGTTGAACTATTTTATGCCAACAAAAATATTATATTCCTTTTATACAATTTTGAATATTGTCACAAGAAAATCTAGGTTTTAGTGCTTTTGAATTTTTTAAAAGGAAATAATTGCTCAGTAAACAAAATATTACAACCTTTTCTAACTTCCATTTTCTGAGCATCCAACAATATGGTTCCATCACTCTTAATACCCCAATGACATATTCCCAACATATAATAATCAAAAGGAATTTCAATGTCACTTGTCATAGGAAGACATCTTCAAAGTTCTTTGGATATAGTTAAAACATGGTATACAGAATTCTACCTGTGTATATGTAATTCTACCTGTGTATATATGACAACATATTCAATTCATATTTTGAAATATCATAATATAACAGGTATTACTTAGACTCTTTTTAAATCTTCACTAAGGCAAAGACATCTTAAGAATTGAGCTAGGATCTAGATGGGTGTACAAACATATCAATGTTTTCTTTGGCAACAGTTCATAACTTATGCAATTCAATGACATTATTCTAGATTCTCTGAGTAAGAATTAATTAATTTAATGATAACTAAATTAACAAAATCAAATTCTGTCAGCAATGAAAATATGTTTTACAATATTAGCAATAATGTATGCTTCATGATATGCCTTGCTTTTATACATCCATTGATCATATTATTTCATTTAACTTTTATTAACTATGGTAAAAGGACTGACTAATAATCAAACCATTTCTTTTTTCTTATACTTCCAGCCATGGAAATGAATAATAGAAGTATTAGTTTTCCTATTTTCTCTCCCTCCCTCCCTCCTCTGATGTAATCAATCAAGCTTTGACAATTGAATACAACAAATGGACAAATTAAAAATCTGTGCAAAATACTAATAGTAAATAAAACAGAATAAATAAAAAATGTGTATTAAATTGAGTCAACAAAATAATAAAATACTCTTCAGAATTGGTTGTTAATGGCTTTCTAAAGCCTAGTAGGAAGGAGACATGTCTGAAGTCAATCAACTGAGGCCATTCAAAAGCAATGGTGACATAATATAGAAGCATTTCCATCTTGCCTCAGCAACTTTTACCTCCCTGAACTAGCAAATATTCCCTACAAAGTTTCATAAATTAGAGTGATATTGTTGGTCTTGGAGATACTCAGTGCAAAGCTATAAATGGTTTAACAGACCAATTACAACAGCTTAAATTGAAATCAACTGACTATAAGTTAGTCAGTGCAGAGCCTGCAAAATTTATTAGATGGTCCCAATGATGGGAATCAGTAACAAATTAAACCATGATATGCTTATGACATCATAAGCTGCAGTGCCGCAGTGTTTAGAATGCAGAACTTTAGGCTACTTCTGCTGACTGCCGGCTGCCTGCAATTTTGCAGTTCAAATCTCACCAGACTCAAGGTTGACTCAGCCTTCCATCCTTCCAAAGTGGGTAGAATGAGGACCCAGATTGTTGGAGGCAATATTCTGACTCTGTAAACTGCTTAGAGAGGGCTGTAAAGCACTGTAAAGCAGTATATAACTCTAAGTGCTATTGCTAGTGCTATCATAAGCTCATGGACGCCTAAGATTTTAAAGGCAGTATATCCTTTAGAATCATCCATATTATAAATAATTAGCCATATATTCTGTGGCATGTTAAAATATTGCTATGGATTTAGGAGTGACATTTGCTTCTTCTTAAAAACATTTCATATAGTATGCATTTCATACCTAAATGAATAAGTAGCCCCTATGTAAATGAAGCTCTTTGCTGGATATTAAAATTAGCTGTGTGTTTTACTGAAACCAGTATTGGGGATACTAAAATAATGGTGGGCATTTGTAGCTCAATGGTTCTCTATGTGTGGCCTTTTTTCTGTCCCTGCAATCTTACTGATAATGATATTGTTCCACTTGTAGACCTATTTAGGAGTTCCACTGGAATGGCTCAAGAATCAAGGAATATCTTGGTTTTGATCTGAGCTGGTGATGGTTTTATTCCCACAAAATGACTAAATATAGCAACCACCAGTTGTTAGTTAAAGCTTGGGGGACACTTAATTTTCATAATATTGAAATACTTAATAAATCCATTAGTTAATTTGCAAGTAGGAAGGGGTACGCTACAGAAAGACTGTAAGTAGGAAGGGGTGAGCTTTTCATTTCCCTGAAAAGAAGGGTGAATATATGCTGAAGTGACACTGAGACTAACTTTCATCAAATTCTTATCTCTAGCTCTGAAAACTAGCCTGCATCATAGCCAAGATTTATATAAAAATAACAAAAAATGTAGTTGATGTTACTATTACCACATCATCTTAAAATTCTTTTCTTAAATCATAAAATTCTTACACCGCCTGACTAGGTGGCTCAGATGGCTAAGACACTCAGCTTGTTGATCAGAAAGGTTGGCAGTTCGAATCCCTAGTACAGGTCTCCTGCGTGAACAGGGGGTTAGACTAGATGACCTCCAAGGTCCCTTCTAACTCTGTTACTGTTTCTTTCTTGCAAATAATTGATTTTTTTTGTATGACTGTAAATATTTTACTATATGTTTTCTAATTTTGTTTGTGAACAATTCAAATATAGATTACAAAGAAACCTCAGCGTAATGATGACCAAGTAGCCTCAAAAAATCTGCATTCCATGCAATCAGTTATATGCATTTTCTTTTTCTTATATGCTGAAGCTTGGAGACTGAGAGCAAATTTACTTTGATTAGAACAAAAGACTATGCTGGCTGTAGTGTTATTACCTAGAGAGACAAAAATATTACATTTTGATTAAAATTTGGACTGAATTCTTTATAAAATCTATTAACAAATTCATTGAGTTAGGTGGTAATTACTAAAAAAAGGGCTATAAATCAGTTGAATCAAGGTTTGAAGGGGAAGTTCCAAATTTAGAATTTTAAATAATTAGCCTGATTTTGAAGTACGCTAAATCTTTAGCAACTCTGAATAAAGTTCTCTCTGAACCCTTTATTCTATCATTCTTAAGTGTTAAATTTTTCACAAGAGTTGCATTCCAGCCATCCTGGAAATATTTATTTTTCTTCTATTGTAGTATTAGAGATTTCAAGAGTTCTTCCATATTACTAGTTAAGATAAATTCATTGCGATGTAATTAAAAGGTAAATTAGACTAATCCAAGAAAAGGCTCGATATTAGGTCTCATTATTAAAAGAGATCCCTTACTGTACAAAATGCTCACTATAATGATCTCTTATCATAATTTTTTTCCAGAAACACAAAGGTGCTTTTTCAAAAGGTAACTGGACTTTGTTTTTCCTTGAAGACATTTTGCTTCTCATCCAAGTTCTGACTGAATGGTGGAGGATGGAAGGATTTATATTCCTTGCAGTCATCTGGTCATTAGCACTTTTTCTGAGAGTTGAGACCACTTTGAAGTTTATCCGTGTACTCAGGGTCATCTGAATAGTGCAAATGGGTGTGGAACTTTCTTGGAATTGCTGAAAGGACTGTGTTGTAAACAAGAGATAGATGATGTCGTATCCTTCCCCCTCTGTTGAGAGACTGCTGAATATGAATGTAGGCTATGGAATTCCACATTCCCTTGCCAATTCAAACAGACATTCATAATCTGGTATGTTTACTATCTATCTATCTATCTATCTATCTATCTATCTATCTATCTATCTATCTATCTATCTATCTATCAGCCAAATACCACTCATTCATCACGAAATCTCCAGAACTGTAAAACCTAAAAACTTGAAATTTGGCATGTATGTTCCTCTTGGCTTCTAGGTGCTCGCTAAAAAAGGACTTTTTGAAATGACCATCAGATCATTAGTATTTCATATACAGTATTATATTAACACGCTCTGATGCTAAGGAGCTAGACATTCTACTCCCCCTCCCCACCTGAAAAGAACTCTGTTCCAACTGCCCGTTGCCTCACATTCCATTACCTCAATTCAAACTGGCAGACGTTCTACTCCTTCACTCAGGTCTGGGGCTCTTTACAGTACTAAACGTCGCTACCTTACCAAAATGTCTACGCCTTCCACCTATGGAATTGCTTCCAAACTCCAAACCCAAAGGTGGTGGGAGAGATATTCCCTTATGAGTTTCAATCACCAACCACCACTGAGACAGCGGATTGTGAACCAAATTTCTCCTGCATAGTGTCCCAGCCCTAAATTACTTCTTACACTGACCTCCTCAGTTCAGACAAATCTGTTCCTTCTGTTGTAATACCAGTTAAAGGGAAAAGAGAGAAAAAAACTCAGGAAAATATTTACAGATGTGATTAGGAAAACACAAGTAAGGGAAGCTGGAAAAAAAAGTATCATCAAAGTCATCCCGAAGTCAATAGAGAGGCTGTAAAAAAGTATGCATCTAATAACCCTATGTTAATCAGGCAGCTACAGCTAAATGCAATGAAAACATATCACAAATCAGATCAATGCCTTGGACTAATAAATATTTGTCTGGTTTTAAATATGAACCTCAGATTGATTACTCCAGGGAAAAGGTTGTTGATCTCAGACTTCGGTTACCCAGTGACTTCCGGTTTGACGTCAGGGTGATACAGACACAGAGGAACGGGTCTCCATGTTACCTGTGCTGAATTCTTCCTGTTTGTGGGCTCCGGAGGGAGCCTAAGCCACCTGAAGTGGCGGTGAAGCAAAGAGGAACACCCTGTGAGGTCGGGGAGAGTCGCAGCTCTCCTGTCTGACTCGGGTTTTCTTCTTTCCTCTCAGCCATGGCAAAAAGAAGAAGCAGCCAAAAGGTGGCCACTACAAAGCTGGAACAAACCGAAGAATAACAGCTAAGACTAGTGCTAGAGAGAAGAAGATGAGCAGTAGTGGAACTGGGGGAGAGGAACATTGGAGATATATATATATATATATATCTTAACACAAAATATAAAACATAAATCAAGGGTTCATCAAAAGGCCTGTATTGCCACAAGTTCCAGCCAAATCACATTCCAGCCAGCCACAAAGATGAAGCCCTGCCACCCGGTGGAGAAAAACCGACCATACACCCGAAGCCAAGCTAATAAACACAGACTGGGACTCCCAACCAATCAGAATGAAAAGGTGGAGCCATCCCAGACTACCAGCACCAGATTTGAAATAGTAATGGCAGTTACTGCAAAAGACTCCTCACATAAGCCTGATGATGGCAGATGAGATTCTGTCGAAATGTCGCTTCTACCCTTTTAGGGATATGTTCACAATTACACAGGAAGAAACCCGAAATATTAACTGTACACACACACACACACACACACACACACACATACATACATAGAAAGAAACCTCCAATTTTACGCGGGAGAAAACCCGAATAACCAAAGACCTACATACACACACACACACACACACACACACACACACACACACACACTGTTTTCCCCAAAATAAGACATCCCCTGATAATTACATCAATATACCTCAGTGCAACACAAAGACTAAGGGTCCTCTCAAGAAGACTGTGTCTGCTGCTGACTTTTACAGCTATAGGATAATGGAGCGTGATGGCGAAGAATGCTACCTACTGCTGTTCCACAACTTTCTCAATCAATTTCTGATTGATATGTATGCGAAAATTGAGAGTGAAAGACTCAATTGGATTCATAATAACCAAAAGAAGCTGAGAAGTGAGTAATATGTGCACCTGAAGGATGCCATGACAAGAACTGACAGGCAGTTATCACAGCTTGGCAAGATGGTTGTGTTGCCATCTTCTTTCACTGGAGGACCTTGCTACGTTATCCAGCCCAATCGCATAGTTTTGTAACAAAGCACAGGCATCCAGCTAGGAATTTGACTTTCCTTTGGTTGGGGAAAACCCAGGGGCCTTTCATATTCGGGTTTTTCCAGATGTGCCAATATGACATTTCTAATAAAATGGAACTTTGAGGAAGTGACTGCCTTGGAGTTTCATTTCTGTTGGGGGTTTTACTTGGAACCTTGACATTAGTTCTATAGATCTGAAAAGGGAATGATTATTTTTAATAAACATTCAAATATTCAAGAATATCCTCATCAAAAGTCACAGATCCATTATACAGAAAAGATGTGATGTTGATTGCTCTGTTAATATATAGATATTTTAAAAACAAATTCATCAATAAAAATAAAATAATGAAATAAACAAAAGGCCAGGGCAGATCATGATCTAGTAAGGAAGATAATAACTTATAACAAACAATAAAAGTATGCAAAAGCAAACTCCTATGATTATAAATTATTTCTGTACTTCTATAATAAACAATCAGAACTTTATCTTTTTCTCATAGTTAGTTAGTTTACTTTATTGATTAGCCCTTGGGCCATTTCAAGTGCAGAGTTCAAAATATAAATTATTACTAAAATCTGATAAAAACAATTTAAAATGGAATTGAATAAAATACAATTTAAAATGAAATTGGAATAAAATACAATAATTTAATATATAGATAAATAAAATATGATAACATTATATTTCGGTATCACTCCAATCACTCCCAATATGCCAATCTCAACCGAACCATTTTGCTAAAGTATTGTGCTGTGTTAAATATTATTTTCAGATTCTGACCACACATAAAGTAAGTTGTTTTGATATGGGATCCCAATGGGTCATTCGTTTGGTATATAGACCAAGGTACCTTTCTCTCACCCTCTTATACAGGCAACAATCAAATAGGATGTGAGCCAGGTCTTCTAACTCTGCTGCTTCACAAATGCATAGATGTCCATTGTAGGGTATAGAATGGAATCTCCCATATCTGACCCTTGTGTCAAGCTGTTCAAATCTTGCTCGTGTAATTATCTCCCTAAGATGTTTTGGCAGTTGTAACTTCAAATAGCTGTCTATTTCAAAAGTACGTTTGTATTTGCTCAGCCATTTCAAGTTACCCACCTTACTAAGGATAGCAATGTCATAGCTATGTCTATATCCTTAATTCTTTGGGCTGCTCTTTTTTAAAATTGTTCTCCTGTTACGCAAGAGACAGGAAGGCCACAGCTTCTTACAAAATTTGGAGATTTGTGATTGTGATTTTATTTGCTTTAGTAGACATAACTTGGGTCTATCAGTCTCCATTTCATTGACTTTGTGCCAGTAGTTATAGGCTCTAATTTTGGATAGTGCATGAATTGTATGAATTCCCAATTCAGCTCCAACTGCTGCAGCAGATGTTCTTAGATCTACACAGTGGTGGGATTCAGCCAGTTCGCACAATTCAACTGAACTGGTAGCTAATGTTTTGTGCAGTTTGGCAAATCAGCAGATCCCATCACTGGCTGCCCCTGCCCCTGGCCCATTGGTCATCCTGGAGCAAAGAATTATATTCTAGAAACCTGCTGCTGGTTTGACCAAATCTTTAGCCTTCCTTCCTTCTATTTAATATTGATTATAACTTGATTATAATCCACCAGAGGAAGTGTTCAGTTCCCTCCTTCATAGTGTCACACCTGTTCCCATTCCTTCCTTTCAACAGGCTCTTTGCTGGACACTTCATGGCTTTGAAACTGAGCAGTTGTGGATTGTTTATACATGTTTATATCTTTGCCCTGGGAACCTTTGCCTGTCAACTTAACTCTATCAGAAAGGGAGAATGCTTATCACATTTGCAAAGAACATAAAATTGGTGAAATACCTACTATCCAAAAAGACAGGAATAAATTCCAAGAATCCTAATAGATTTTTAAAAAGCATTTATATATTAAAATGATCTGTCAGTGGTGAAATGTAAAATTTGATACTACCAGTTCTGTGGGCGTGGCTCGGTGGGGGGTAATTCGGCCCAAGAGGTTGTAAAAAAATACATTTAAAAGCCTCTGACGATCCCAGCTAATTTGCCTGATCAACAGAGGCTTTTTTTCCTTTTAAAAGCCTCTAACGATTCCAGCTGAGTTGCCTGATCAGAAGAGGCTTTTTTTCCATTTAAAAACATTTTTTCTACAACCTCTTCGGCTGAAAAGGTTGTAAAAAAATGCTTTGAAAAATAATTTAAAAAAGCCTCTGATGATTGCGTGGCTCAGCTGGGCATGTGGGGGTGGGCAGGGATGTTTGCTACCGGTTCTCTGAACCACCCACCGCCATCTCTACTGGATCGGGCGATCCGGTCCGAACTGGGAGCATTTCACCCCTGATCTGTGTGCTGTTTACTCAAATTACTCTAAGTGGAGAGTTATATTAAAATATCTACAAAATCCTTTAATATTAATATCTTCCAATTTTTTTAAAAAAAAAATCCCATCTTTTATTAAAACTGTGTGTGTGTATATGAGAGAGAGAGGTGGCTTTTTGGGGATACATTTTGGAGAAGCGTCAAGAGAAATACTAAAAGGGCAATCAGATTGAGATTAAATTCCAAATGAAATTGGATCTTCAGGGTAAAGAGACATGAAGAACTTTGAACTTCAGGTTTCTAAAAAATCTATCAAAATGAATGTCTAAAGGAAGTTTTTTAACTCACTAGTCCAGGGGGAGCAAAAGAGATAGTGTCCCACTGAGGGTCTTAGTGTACTTAGCTCAGGAATAATAGAATAACAGAGTTGAAAGGGACTTTGGAGGTCTTCTAGTCCAATCCCCTGCTCCGGCAGGAAAATTGAGGATGCCAAAATCTGAGTGGAGGGTCTGGGAAAAATGTCACAATAACAGAATAACACTTAGAGGGGATCTTTTCTTAAAAACCTCCAGTGATTGAGCACCCAGACCTTCTGGAGACAAGTAGTTCCACTGGTTAATTGTTCTCACTGTCAGGAAGTTTCTCTTTAGTTTTAGGTTGCTTCTCTCTTTGTTCAGTTTCCATCCATTACTTCTTGTTTCGCATTCTGCTGCTTTGGAAAATACATTTCTCCCCCCCCCCTCTTTGTGGCAGCCCCTCACAATCCTGTTTTGTGACCTGCCTATCACACTCTTGGGCAAAGCATATGAGCCATTTCCTCCTTTCAGTGGTCCAGTGGTCCATGAAAGTACATCTATAGTATGTAGATGCAGATAATAAAATCGGAAAAAGATGAACAACATTTTTACTATAGAACTATAGATACGTTGAGGCTTTTGAGGTGAGCGGCCGTGAGGTGAGGCTAGGCCGGGCATGACAAGGAGTGGCAGGGAGGGGAGGAGCAAGGCATGGCGTGGTGAGGAGAGCCCCCCCTCAATATGAGTGATGTTGAGTTGGCCACGCCCATTAGGGCAGAGAAATGGTTGTTAAATTATTTGAATCCCACCACTGGATCAACACCCAAAATACATCTCAAATGCTGAGACTATGTTTGTTCTAGTACAGTGGTTGAGTATAGACCCTAACCTCTGCTCCATACAAGAGCATAGGGGTAACCTTAGCTTTATATACTTCAATTAATGGGGTTGGGGACCCTTGGTTTACTATGATTCTTTAATTTAACCAGTGAATTCAAACGAGCTTTTGCTCTAAGTGTACTCCATTGATGAGGGAAAGCCTAAGATCCAGCCTTAGAAAAAGTTACGCCTAAATATACAAAGGTGTTAACCTATTCAAGTGGTTCACCGTTTAATTGCCATCTATGTCTCTGATGATGTTTTCCAAACACCATGACTTTATATTTAGATTTACTAATGGTTAGGCAGTTATCCTGGCAATAGGAGCTGAATCTCCTTAATAGCCTCGTAATCCTACTTGTGAATACGATAATAGAATCATATCATCAGCATAGAGCTAGCTGTTACAGTATATATTTAGGATCATAGGCATGTGTACCATGGGATCCTTCATTAACTCTGGCAAATCATTGATAAATAAATTAAATAATAAGAGGGCCAGGATACACCCTTGCCCTACCCCTTTATCCCTTTAATTGGAGCCCCATTAATCCCATACCGCACCCTCCATAGGTACATGTGTGAAGGGCTTTAATAAAAGCCAGCAATCTAGGTTCTATTTTAAGAGATGTCAGCAGGGCCGGATTTAGATTGAAAGAGGCCCTAGGCTATTCCACTTATGAGGCCCTTTCACCAGTGGTGGGATTCAATTTTTTAACAACAGGTTCTGTGGGCGTGGCTTAGTTGGAGGTGTGGCTTGGCAATCATGTGACTGGGTGGGCGTGGCTAGCTGGTCACGTGACTGTGTGGGCGTGGGTAGCTCGTCATGTGACCGGGTGGGCGTGGCTATGTGCATAGACTTTTTTCAGAGGGCTGAAAAAAGTCATTTCTGACTGGGCCTCGCACTTTTGACCGGTCCTCACACTTATGACCATCCTCACATTTATGCCCGTGCAGCTTTCTTAACAACCATGTCACTCATTTCACAACTACTTCTCTTCACCATGGTGACAAGATAGGGCAAAAATGTAAAATGTGAGGACAGTCGTAAGTTCGAGGACTGATCAGAAGTGTGAGGACCAGTCAGAAATAACTTTTTCAGCCCTCTGAGTAGTCCATATGCATAAAAGGATACAGCAATAGAGAGGGATGAAGGAAGGGAAGGGAAATTAGAGTAAGAGTGAAGGTAAGAGAGGGAGGAAGAGAGGAGGAGAAAGAGAAAGAAAGAGGAAGTAGGGAGAAGAAGAAGAGGGGGGAAGAGAAAGTAAGTAAGAAAGAAAAGACAGAGGTGGTAGGTTTGAGGAGAAAGATTGCTGTACAATAAAAAAGATGAAAGGGAAGAAAGCCAACCCCAAACAAATATAAAGATATTAAGATAAAGAATGAATTGTTAAACTTTAAAGAATAAAAGAGAACAAATATGAATAAATAACAATAATTAGAAACACACATACAAACATACAATGTATTTTCTTTGAACAGAGTATTTGGCCGGTTCACAAATTTAAACAGTGTTTAGTCATTTCAATTAAATTTACAATTTCGATATTTCCTTTTTGCCATATTTATTCCTCATCTATTTTTGTAAAAAACCAATATTACCCTCATCCTCATCTCTAATCTTAATCAAATTCAATTTTTCCCTTCTATTCTATATTATACCCCTTCCCATTGTCATCTATTTTTATATCCATCCTCACATTGGTTAATTATGTAATATTACAGTTGTTTAATATGAATTCAACCTTTTAATATAAATCAATTAGTTATATAACTACCTTTTTTGTATATTAATCAATATGAACATGAATATTCCAATTATTTCCATGCAATCCAATTTCTTACAAATCAATTAATTATATTTACCAATAATAATAAACCAAATAGTTTCCCCCATATATTCCTCCAAACCACAACTTAACCATTTCTGCTTTCAACACAATATACAATTAATAGTATCTCAATTATTACAATTCCCTAGTTAAATAGAGCTTTTTTTCTTTTGTGTTTTAAAATCTCCTCTTTTTCCCTAAATTTCCTGTTGTTTGCACCTACCTTTTTTGGTGAGGAAAAAGAAATCTGCCTGCCTAATTTTCCAATGTGCAAAGCCAACAGCCTGCTTTACTTTCTCTTTCGTTTTTCAGTATAGCTAGGGGGGAAAAATCAGCACTCTTTGCAAGCAAGGAGCAGATCCATGAGCAAAACAGCTGAGAGCAAATCAGCTGGGGGTCGGGAGCCGATCTAAGCAAGGGCTAATTAGCCTCTGCTGAAGCTCCGGGGGACAATAAAATTACAAAAAAAACACCGAACCCTTTGTTAAATTGCTGGCTCCCCCGCCCCTCGCCCACCACTATTTATTGGCAATAAATAGTGGTGCGGAGGGGCGGGGCAAGCCAGCAATTTAACAAAGGGTTTGGCTGCAGCAATGGCTCTAGGGCAGCCCTTTGAAGCCCCGTGGCACTAGCCATCGGAGGCAGCAATAGATTGGGAGTGGGCGGGGTAAGCGAACGGCCGGCGATCCAACAGAGCAGAGAGCGAGGGTGAGTGAAGGCGTGGAAGCTGCTTTCTCCATCCTGCTCTCTTGCGTCTGGAGCCAGTGGGGAACCACGTGGCAGCCCACGTGGATCCCAGGCAGCGGAACTCAGGCTAGGGAAGGGGTGGGAAATTGTGGCTCTTTTACAACCTGTGGCCTTCAACTCCCAGAATTCCTCAGACAGCCAAGCTGTCTCAGGAATTCTGGAAGTTGAAGTCCACAGGTTGTAAAAGAGCCACAATTGCCTACCCCTGGCTATGGTAGGCTGGCGCCGCACGGGTGGGAGGCGAGGGGCGGGCGAGCCAGCAATTTAACAAAGGGCTCGGCCGAACCCCCTAGGACCCCCAGAATCCCACCACTGTGTAGGCCCCTCTTGATCTTGAGGCCCTAGGCTGAAGCCTAGTTAGCCTATAGGAAAATCCAGCCCTGGATGTCAGTTTATTCCATAGTACTTCTCTGTTTACCATATCAAATGCTGCTGTGAGTTCTATAAAAGCAGCAAACAGGGGTCTCCTCTTATAGGCATATTTGGCAATTAGATGCTTCAAGACAAAACAGTTATTGATGGTAGAATGGTTTTGTTTAAAGCCTGCTTGTTCTTCTGCGAGGATATAGTTTTCCTCTACCCAGATTTCAATTCTATTCAAAAGGAACTTAGCATATATTGTTGCTACAATGTCAATCAGACTGATAGGCCTATAATTACTAGGATCCTTTTTATTCCTTTTTTTAAATATACGGAGCCAACTATTGCCATCTCCCACCCATATGGTATATGGCAGGTGTTATTTATATGTATAAAAAGACCTGCCAATACTGGACCCCACCAATTGGGAAATTTCTTAAATAATTCTGCTGATAAAAAATCCTCACCTGGGGCTTTATTGCTCTTTAAGCTTTTAATGATGGATTGTATCTCTTTTACCAAGACTGGTGACCAAGGGGGAGGAGTTCTTGGGTTTATTAAATCTCTGCTTAAGGACAGTTTCCCTACAGGTTCTGTGGAAGCAAGTGGTGGGTTGTTCCCGGTCCTGTCTGGTTCTTTAGAACCTGTAGTAAAAGCGGTGGGAAGCTCTGCCCACCAGCCCATATGTCATAATTGATGATCTGCGCATGTGCAAAAGCTTCTGCACATATGCAGAAGGGTGCGCGCACACTCCCGTTGTGAACCGGTAGTAAAGTTAAGTAGAACCTGAAGCAAACATTGATAATAATTCTCCCATTCCTCAGCAGAGATTGGTATATCAAATGCAAATCTCCATTCCTTTAGGACACTTGCTACAGAGTGCCAAAATATTATTGAATTATGACTTTTGGCAGCCAGCCCAAGTTATGATCAGATTGAAATGGCAAAACTTTTTTTTCTTTAATTTTAAGAAGTTTTTGTATTCTCTTCTTATATGCAGCATCTCAGTTTGTATATGAGCGGTAAGACTCCTCTGAACGAGTCTCATGGCTGCCTTCAATTTCTTTTTCAATAACCGGTAGTCAAAATCAAACCAACAAGATTTACCCACTCGAAAACCTTTGACAGAAGTTTAGTTATTAAATATTTCTTCAGCATATTGCAGAGATTAAAGAAGCTTTAGAGACTGATAGTCAGTCAGTTGTAGATGACTGGATTGTTCTAGCACAATTAACAACATTTTCTGTTTTAAGACTGTCTAATATTGCATTTGTATCAACTTTAGCCCAAATTAACTTCTTATTTTGGGTCACCTTAAGTTTTTAGTGAGTCACCTGTCGGCCGTGTTATATGATCTTAAATCTGAATGACCTCGTAATGTCATGCTCACAAGCTGATCATCTAAATGTACAGTAACCTCTGAAAAGAGATCAACTTCATCTCTTGAAACACAGAAGAGATCTAATATGCTACTTGAGTGGGCTGAGTGGTAAGTGTAAGGGTATATGTAATTATTATCCTTACCTCCCAGGATTTGAAAATTACCTTTAAAAATTAAAGTGACTAGGAACAGACTTTTGTTGTCTCTAGAAAACCACTGAGGATGATTATCAAGAAATTCCTTTGGGAATCCTTTCTTTTGAGCAAAGATGGACCTAATTTAGATGGACCTAATTTGTTCTAATTCATCCTTTTCAGTTAACCAGGTTTCCTGGATGGTTATTACATCAAATTTAGATAGGAA
Organism: Pantherophis guttatus; assembly: GCF_059756535.1. Classification (NCBI taxonomy): domain Eukaryota; kingdom Metazoa; phylum Chordata; class Lepidosauria; order Squamata; family Colubridae; genus Pantherophis; species Pantherophis guttatus. Next base: position 76,611,631 of record NC_142066.1, read on the forward strand.
ACTCATCAGTTCACTGTCAACCACTTCTTTCCAGCCAGCTATGTTCCAAGTCACAATTTGTATAAATAAACTTTGGCTGGTTATTCATGTGAATTACAGTGGGGAAAAACTGATAATTTATTTCTAATTTTGGTTTTTCACGAATTCATTATGAGGCCAGGTAAAATGAATTTCCATCATTTTTGCCTACAAAATTGCAAGTGATTTTTCTCAAGACTGTTTCCACAATTATGTGTTTAAGAAAAAAGCTTGGTCATATAAAAAGTGGCTATAATTTCTCTCCACTGTCACTTAGAAAGGAGGGTGGTTTAGTTCATGACTCCATTGCTATTTTGAGAAACGCCAGTAGTTTGAGGAGAGCACCCTGGACAAACAACCAGCACTAGCCCAGCTCATGCAAAAACAAGGAACAAATGGGAATTGCCCAAAAGAAACAGACTTTTAGGTCCTTATTCTTACATGTTTACCTCTGTGAGGTAAGTGGGGAGCCCAGTGTAGCAAATCTGTATCCAATATTTTATAGCAACACACACTTTCCCTAATAACAGGTTATTGCTCTGTATCAATTCCACCTTTCTAGGCTTTGGCATATAAATTTCTGCATCTGTAGTTTTTGACTGTGAGGGATGCAATATCCAGTTCAGTCACCAATCCAGTCGCCAAAACCAATTTAGAATAACATACGGCAGCCTTACAATTTACCTGAAGAACAGCAATTAAGATGAGTGATTTTTAATAACCACAACCAAACAGATCACACAAATCCAACAAAACCATTTCCAGGAATGCAGTTGCCCTCCCCCCCCCAAAAAAATATGGACCCACCTAAATAGAATCAATACAGAACTAAGGCGAAGCTCTTTAAATGAGGAATGGCCAATAGCCCACAATGTGATTGTAATGCACCAGAAATATTATAACACAAATAGCTCAAGAATGTCTCCTCAGGAAATTTCAAGGCACCTGGGATGATCTCACTGCAGCCACACCAGGAGCAGTTAAATGGTTAGGTTTCTTAGATATTGAATTATAACATCTATTGCATTGCAATTCTATAGCTCCCTATTATGATGATTTTATTATGGTTTTATCTCTTTTACATACTATTTCCTATATTGTATTGTACTATATTGTGCATGTGTGTATCTATGTATATATATGAATCTCTGTTCAGGAAGTGGTGGAACTCACTTATAAATGGTCTTTTTCCAAACAATAGAAAAATGCCGCTATGCCTTCATCCCCACTTTATTTATATATTTTTGTATGATCTATATCCCTAACTCGGGGATCTAAACCCCTTCAATCCTAGCAGTAGAGTTCACAGGTTGTCTCTGTGTCCTCATCTGTACCGCTTGAAAAATGTTTCTGTCTTCATTTTAACTTATTTTTAAGTTCTTGTATCCCTAATCCAGGGTCCTACATAACTCCTATATAAGGAATGGAGCCCAGATATTGCATCCATTTCCTCATCTGTGTCTCTTGCAATTTCTTTTCTTCTCCTCCTCCTGCTCCTTCTCCTGCTCCTTTTCTTCTCCTCAGAAGGTATATACACACTCTTCCCATTTTCATTGAAGTATTTTCTTCATACTACTGGACCATGATTCAACTGGATGAAACTTGCTTTTACTTTCAATTTATCCTTAGCATCCCAGGAATCATGGGATCAGTTTATCTTCTCTGGTACCATTTGAGCCTGAGGATGTGACTATGATGTCAGAGTAGTAGTAAGTAGAAAGCAAACATTGGTTCTTGCTTAGCCTGCTTAACAATACAGCTCCCAACATACTTCAGTTCACCTTCGGCAATTTTGAATCCCTCTACAGTCGTGGATTGCACTGCAGTCTATTAGTTACACAGATGGGACAAACAAGAATTTGAGCTCAGATTTCATTATAAATAGAACTTGCACTTCATTCACAGCATTTCTAGAATTCTTTTGCAGTCTCTTTGTTGGCTTTTCTACAATATATCTAGAACTTTAATGTCCTTGGTAACCTATTCTTGTAGTTTCTTACTCAGCTCATTCTCCCTCTCCCAACAAGAGAACAAAATTTTTCTTTTTCACTTTTTATTTTGTTGCTGATCTTTGAAAATTTTGAAATCCTATGCAAATTTATATAAAAGTAAGTCCAGTGGACATAATAGAACCTACTTGGGGTAGAAATATTAAGGACAATATTGTACAAAGCAGATAAATTATATAATCCCAAGAAAACTTGTTTCTACAGCAAATTTTAAACATTTAAGATTTAATTATTTAACTTAATTTAATATAAGATTTAAAAAGCACACTGGTCTTCCTTCCAACTCCTCCTTAACCAAAACCAAGGATAATTGGTAGGGGTAAATTATAGAAGGTGATCTCCTGCTTATAGTGTCAAGAAAATCATTCTTTTCCAGGAACCAAAATGAATATTTCCTTTTTCAGGAAATAAAATGAATATTTTAACATAATTAACAGAATAATGGCGTTAGAAGGGACTTTGGAGATATTTTCCAACCCCCTGCTCAAGCAGGAGACTATACCATTTCAGACAGATGGCTGTCCAATCTCTTCTTGAAAACCTCCAGTGCTGAAGCATCCACAACTTTTGAAGGCAAGCCATTCCACTGATTAATTGTTCTAACTATTAGGAAATTTCTTCTTATTTATAGGTTAAATCTCTTCTACTTTAGTTTCTATCAACTGTTTCTTATCCTGCCTTCAGGTACTTTAGACAATAGGTTGACTGCTTCTTCCTTGTGGCAGCCCCTCAAATATTGAAACTCTGCTATCATGTCACCCATAGTCTTCTTTTCATTAGAGTAGAATACCCAATTCTTGTAACTGTTCTTCAAATGTTTTAGTCTCCAGTCTCCTAAACATCTTTTTGCTTTTTTCTGCACTCTTTTTAGAGTTTCAATATCTTTTTTTTATATCATGGCAACCAAAATTAGATGCAATATTCCAAGGGTCTTACCAAGGCATTATAAGTGTTTCTACCAGGTCATGTAATCTTGATGCTATCCCTCTGTTAATGCAATCTAGATTTCATTGGTTCTTTTGGTGGCTGCAACACACTTCTGGCTCATATTTAAGTGGTCCCACATCCTTCTCACAGTCAATACTTATTGTCTGTGCCAGGTATCATCTATTCTATATCTGTGCATCTGGTTTTTCTTGCCTAAGGGTAAAACCTTACTTTTCTCACCACTGAATTTAATTTTGTTAGATAGGGCCCAGTGTTCAAGTCTGTTAAGATCCTTCTGGATCTTAAGACTATCTTCTGGAATTTGGCTATCCCCACCAGCTTGATGTCATCTGCAAATTTGATGAGTTCTCCTTTGTTTATGAAGATTTTGAAGAGTATTGAGTCTAAGATAGAAACATGAGATATCATACTGCGTACTTCCTTCATGGACTACATTTTAAGTGCAATTGGCCTGCCAGTTACTAATCGATGTGGTAGTGATGCTGTCTAATCCATTGGTCTATTTTATCAAATGCCTTACTGAAGTCCAAGTATACTATGTGCATTTTGCTGATCCACTAATTCGGTGACTTTGTCAAAGAATGTAATAAGTCTGGCATAATCTGTTGTTGCAAAACCCATGTTGGCTTCTGGTTATAACCCTGTTTGCCTCTAGATGTTCACAGATTCAATGCTTATTTTCCCAGATATTGATATTGGTATATTTCCTAGGCTGATATGTCTCTTGTTTTTCAGATCCATTTTTTTCCTTTTTTGAAGATAGAAACATGTTAGCTCTTTTCCAGTCTTTTGATAGTACCCTGCTGTTTCAGGATCTTGAAAGATATGGTTCAATGGTTCTGAGATCAAGTCTGCCAGTATCTTCAGATCTCAGGGATGTAATTCATTTGATCTGTTGAGCTGAACTCATTTAGACTATATATATGTTTTCTTTCCATTTTCTTGCTTATTTTAACTTTCATTCATAATCTGTCTTCTATGGCACCATTTTTATAGGTTAGACTGTTTATTCCCTTGTGTACAAAGACAGATGCACAGAATAAGTTAAGCAGTTCCACTTTCTTCATACACATTACAAGACGTATGAGTCTACTGCTAGAAATGGCAAATGCTTTATGGGATTTACCTTCTGTGGTTTAAAGTGTGATGTTCCTATTTCTTAATATCATAATATTTTTTTAAACACAGCTAACCAAATAATGCCATGAAGATTCATCTACTTCTAGTCAATCCAAATACTCTCTATCTATTCCACTCATTTTTCAACTAGGAAGCCCATAAATCAGACATAGAAAGAATACACACACACCCCTCAGCATCACTCTTTAGGAATTGGTAAAGTAGCATAATGCTTCTGAACCTAAGGTCAGTATGGAGCATGTATGATTATCAGATATTGATATCTTATTTGCCATTAATAATCATTTTGGGGTTTTTTTAAAAAAACATTTTTATTAAGTTATAGAATATTATAAAATACAAAATATAAAAGTAAATAGAAGAGCAGTGAGAGGGGAGGGAGAAGTGGGGAAGGGAAGTGAGGAAAGATAGGGGGCGAGAAAAAGAAGCATTGACTTCTGATTCTCTCTGTTACAGTAAAATAGGGCATTAACATCAAATCACAGCTTTTTGCTTTTCCATAATAGTATGAACAAGTCATTTCTATAAAGATCTGTCAGTCTAATTTGTAAAACCCAAAGTCAGAGTTTCATTCTTTTCCATATCAAGCACAAAGTTCAGAAGCAGTTTCCATGTGGAAACAAAAATACCGTATTTTTCAGAGTTTAAGACGTACCTTTTCCCCCCAAAAAAGAGAGTGAAAATCTGGGTGCATTTTATACTCCGAATGTAGCCCCGCCCAGCTTCTCAAACAGAGGTTTCAGAGGCTGAAAAAAGCATCAGAAACAAAGCTTCAAAAAAAAAAGCCCCCAAACAGAGGCTTTTTTTCTGAAGCTCTGTTTTTTCTGAGGCTTTCAGAGGCAGGAAAAAAAAGTTTTTTCTGAAAGGGAGTTTCAGAAGTTTCAGAGGCAGAAAAAATAAAGCAAAAAAAAAAGCAAGGCACAGAGCTCACAACCAAGGAACCTGTTGGTAAAATTCACCTCTGGGAACAGCTGATTGGGAGTATTCTGGAGGCTGATCCACCTGCCAATCAGCTTTTTTCTTATTTTCCTCCCCAAAAACTAAGGTGTGTCTTATACTCAGTGAAATCATTGAGAGATATCTTCCATCATGTTCACAAATGTAGATATTCTCAATCCTTGTAGAAAAGCTTTAGCTGTTTTAAAACTTTGAGGTGCAATTCATACAGCAAGAGACAGAAAAAAGCAGTTAACTTTATTCCCCAGAGTTTAAAATTAAAGTTTAGAATTTCCAGGGGAGAAAGAAAGGAAACCCAACTGAAAAAAGCAAGAGGGTTTGTGGTTAAAAATACGTTTCTGTAGAAATAGATCGTTTATGTTGCAGGTAAGATTCATACTATTTTTTCCCTTTCTTTTTTCTATATTTGTATTAAAATCTTCCTACAAATTAGGACATTTTGTAATTTCAGCTTCACTCGTTCATTACTATCAAGCCAGCAAGCAATTTGTAATTTGCTTGGAGCATTATTCTTTTTTATATATAATTTTCAGAGGTTTTGTATTTTATCTTTGAATTTTTTTTCCGTCTCTGAACAAAATTGGGGACAAAGGTAAAAAATTTAGTCACATGCTAAAGAAATATTATTTCTATTATTTACTTTTGACCTCTTAATCATCCTAAAGGCAGGGCAGATTGTGAGAGCCTTTTCTTGTCACCATCAGATGATGAACATCTGGAGAAGACAGGTGGTAGCAGCAAGAATTATCAATCTGTTCTTTCTCCTGTGTTGACAACACAGGAGAAAGAATGAGGATTTTAGGTTTTTTAAAAGGAGGTTTGGTATATGGCAGGTTCTTGAATTGGGTAAGATAGATAGGAGATATATATATATATATATATATTCCCACCCATTTTTATTCATTTTTAGCAGAAAAGGGAAGGGGATTAGCACACTCAAAATTTATTTTTACTTTTGACTCCTGGGTTTGCTAGGTTAAGTTGTTTAGTGTTGGCAGCAGAGTTGTCCAGCACACCATTGAGAAGAAAGACGCCATCTGGTAGAAAACAGATCAAGGAAAAAATGTTGGGTTCCAAGTACTGGTATGCTAGTTAAACTGAGCTCAGGAAAGTAGAAATACACACCGAGGTAGTAGGACAAAAGAATGGAACGAAGAAAGGAAAAATACTTTTATACAAAATGGAGTTGGTGAAGAAGGAGAAAGCTCTGTGAAAGATAAAAATTATACTCCGGTGTGTCTTATACTCTGAAAAATACGGTACTTATGTTTTTTTTCTTTAATCAAAGTAGTCAGTTTTGCCATTTCAGCCAACTCCATGAACTTCTGCAACCATTCTTCCATGGTAGGAATCAAAGTGTCCTTCCATTTTTGCTCATACAATAGTCTTGCTGCTGTCAATATATATAGTAACAAAGTTCCAAATTTTTTCTCCATTTCTCTTTCCACTAGACCCAAAAGGAAAAGTTCTGGTTTCATTTTTATCTCTGTTTTCGGAATTTACTGTATTAAAATATGAATCATACTCCAAATTTTTTTTGCTTTATTATATGTCCACCATAGATGATAAAAAGTCCCTTCTTTATTTTTACATTTCCGATATTAATTTGACATGCTTTTATACATCTTAGATAACTTATCTGATGTTAAATACCAATGATACATCATCTTATAGAAATTTTCTTTTAGATTATAATTTAATGTAAATTTTAAATCCTTCATCTGCATACTTTCCCATTACTCAAGCATCACATTAGATCCAAAATTCCTTGACACTGAATCATACAATGTTGTACAATGCTTGACATGTTCATTTTCCAAATTCAATTCCAATAACATATTATAAATCTTACCAATAATACGTTTATCGTTGCCACATAATGAAAGTTCCAATTCATTTTTAACAAAGTCAAATCCATAGCACTTTTTATCCAATTTGAACTTTTCTTTCAGTTGCTGATAAGTAAACCAATGGCAAGCATAACCTTCTGATTCAAGTTCTTCCCTCGGCTTTAATATTGGGTCACCAGAATTAAAAGATAAAATTTTACCATACGTCAGCCAATCTGGCTTTGCCACCATTTCTTTTCTGAAAAAAAAAAAAGCTTCCTGTGGTGACACCCAAAGGGGCAGCTTCGTAAAGAGCCTTGTTTTTTTATTCTAAACTCTTAATGTGGCACATCTAACAAAATGGTTAACTAATCACTTTGTAAGTTACCTTACCTACTGTTTCTCTTATAATTAATGTGGAATCAGGTAGGTGAAAAAGACTGTCCCTAGAGCTTCCTTCCACCTAACCTATTCTTTTTATGTGTTAAAAGGATAGTAGAAAAAAAATACTATGAAATTTATGTTTCTGTGCTGAATTGGACATATAAAACAGTTTTAAGAAATTATTAATTCATCTAATTATTCTAGTCTGCACAGTCTACCAGCAGAGTTGGATGTTTTGAAAAGATTATTTGCTATTCAAATATACATCTGAACTTCCAATCTTAAATTCATTATTGGGGCTGGCGTAACCCCCCCCCTTTTTTTAAAGATGTTAGATTTTTAATCATTTATGGATTTTTAATCATTTATTTTAGTTGGGATATTTTGGGCCAAAGTTGTGTAATTCTTTTAACAAATTTTAACTTTTGTATTGGGGTGTTTTTTATTTTGGCTGTGCACTGCCCTGAGTCCAGCAGGAGAAGGGTGGTATACAAATTTAATAAAATAAATAAATAAATAAATAAATAAACAAACAAACAAACAAACAAACAAATAAATAAATATTACTGGAACAGATTTTCAATCATTTGGCATGTTGAAAATGAATATAATCAAAGAGAAAAAAATGCATTACAACTAGATGGAATCTGTATTAAAACAGTTCATGGCCTTTATAAAATCTTGCAATGAATTTTTTTTAAAAAAATCTGAATTTGTGTGTCAGCATATAAAATAAAGAGGAAATTTTCCACTTTTGAAATTGCCAAACATATATAAAACAGATTTCATGCAAAAATATATTTGCCTTTCAGACTAACTTTGTAATGAATTCATTTTCCAAAAGTAATTATTATTATTTCACACCATTTTGATTAGTTTCTACTTTTATTCCAAAATATACATTGCAGGATTTTAAAAATGCAATTGTAATATTAAATCCTTCACAAATAATCCAATTTAGTGCTTAATTTTACTAGAGCACATCTTTGTTCAATAAGATATAAACATGGATTGAATTTCATTTGGAAAAAGGAAGAATTATAATTATTTGTTTTGTTCAGAAATTAGTCAGTCTCTGGGATATTGGAGAACCAGTACAGTCTAGTAATAGGTGGTCTGCTGGAACAAACCATGCATACATGGAGAGGAGTGGAGTTAGAATTGATGCAATGATATTATGACAGTCAGAGGTAGGTGGCACATGAATTAACAACCGGTTCACCCAGCACCAAAAATGTGAGTGCGCGCCAGGAAAAGCACCAGGCCCAGACAAGATAACTCCTTCTTGCTTAAAAGCCTGTGCTGACCAACTGGCCCCCTTTTTCACACTCATCTTTAATAAATCACTAGAGATGTGCTATGTTTTTTCTTGCTTCAAATGCTCTACTATCATTCCAGTGGCGAAGAAACCCTCCATCAAGAACTGAACGACTTCAGACCGGTTGCTCTAACATCTGTAGTTATGAAAACCTTTGAAAGGCTAGTGCTGGCCCACCTGAAAACCATTATGGATCCGTTGTTAGACCCTTGCAATTTGCCTACCGAGCAAATAGATGAAAAGCACTACATCCTACAACATCTTGAATCTCCTTATGTAACCATGTTGCTTACATTTTTACAATTTATATTGTTCTGTTTGTTTCCTAGTATGATTTGATTGCTTATTAGTTACCTAAGACTATCACTAAGTGTTGTATCTTATGATTCTTGATGAATGTATTTTTTTCCTTTTTTTCTTTTTATGTATACTGAGAGTATATGCATCAAAGACAAATTCCTTGTGTGTCCAATCATACTTGGCCAATGAAGAATTCTCTTCTATTCATACTAAGGTAGGGTGCTCCTGTTTTCTAGCCTGTTGCCTTACCCATTAGATCAATGTTGCTCTAGCTGACTTAACCACTAGACCAAATTGATATCCTCTATTCAATATCGTTTCAGATTTAAATGAGTTTTTTTAATTTGAAATGTTATATCTGTGTTTTATTTGTTTGGTCCTCTAAATAAAGAAGAAAGAATCCTTTTTTCATTTGACTAGATAATTTACTGAGTCCTATAAAGGCATGCAAACATTTGTGTGTATGTGTTACATTTTTATTATAGAGACCCTATTTTATGCTAACATTAGTCCCATTTGGTCATCCTTTGAGAGAAAGGTAGCAAAGTCTGATGTAACTAGAATGAACATTAAATTTTAGGCTGACCATATTTCTGTTACCCCAGTACTGGACAATCCCATGAACACCTAAAAAGAATATATGTCATAAATAGGAAAATAATTGTATTGCCATCAAACTTCAATAACAACTCAACATTTACTTAAACAGATAAAGAAAAAGACTACAGGCAGGCAACAAAGCAGCACAAGCAGAAACTATTTCTGACTTCCTGCCAGTTTCCACATTGACTTTGCATATGGGAAGCTAGCAGGAAGTGTTGGAAATCATGATCGTGTGAATAAAACTTATTTGATCATCATGGAAATTTTAATTCCCCAAGAGTAAATAGTCCCAGATTTATTCTTTAAGTTAGCAAATTTTAGGGACCTTGATTCCTAAAATCAATAAGATCTGGTATGCAGCACTGTTTGGGCTAAATTGAGGGTACAAACATAAAAACAATGAGAGTTTTAGTAGCACAGTAGACAAACTGTGACTCATTCAGTCTTTGCTTCAGAGAAATTTCCTTACCTAAACAGAGAAAGAGAATGACTGTCCTGTGCTAGTCCACACACACACACACACACACACACTGATAAGTTCTAATACTTTTTTAAACCCTTCAAGCCCCTTTGTCATTCCCTAGATCCTGCTTCCAAGAAGCTTGCTACACAGCCCCAATAAATCAGAGCCCAAAGTCCAGGCACAAGCCCAAAATCCAGGCATGGAATCCAAAGTCCAAGCATGAGATCAAGAATCAAGGCCTAGGCCCAGGATTAGGAGTCCCAGGAGTCAGAGCAACATCCATAGCAGAAAAGTGAATGGTTGTCTCCAACAATGCTCTCTTCCATGCACTGAATTTAGTAGGCAGCTGCTGATGCAGCTCTTAGGAGAGCTGAGGCTGCCTCATCACCAGTAGCCTCTCCAGCTTCCATTCTGCTTCTTTCTGATCTACCCTATGTGGTCTGGGATCTGGTGGAGGTGGCAATGTCTGAATCCTTGTAGCACTCCATGATTCAGTCAGTGTGCAAGGAAATGGCCATTTTACAAAAAGAAAATAGAAGAAGGGAGTTGTGGTAATGGCATCCCTCAACCATAATTGACTGAAAAGAAAAAGCTCTTCCTGCTGCAAAGGTGGACACAACATCTAGAGAAGCTCACACAGCCACTGCTTTAGTTCTCAGGCCAGAATCAGAGAGTACCTGGATAGAATTGCCCATGACAGGAAGGGTTCAATCTTATTTCTTCCAGTCAACTGATTCACCTCTGCAAAATTTACCAGATACCTTACCTTGGGAGAGGTGCTACATTTATCTTGTCTAACTACCAATGAGGGTGGCTATTATGCCAGTGGTGATTTTTTAAACTGTCTTTTATCATGTTTCCCTGAAAATAAGACCAGTCTTATTTTCTTTTGGGCCCCCAAATAAGCACTCGGGATTATTTTCGGGGATATCTTTTTTTTTTTTTAATCACAAGCCCACCCCGTCTGCATACACAGGAGGCAGCAACCGCACGGAGGCCGACTGCAACAGGAGGTACAGGGAGGCAGATGCCCAAAGGGCATCAGCCTGCGTGCCTTGGATCATCTGCAGGCCACCCGGGAAAGCATGGCTAGTGCCACTGCTATGAGATGAGGGAGTGAGAGAACGATCTGATCAAACCTCTCTCTGTGTATGTGTGTGTGTGTGTGTGTGAGAGAGAGAGAGAGAGAGAGACAGACAGACAGACAGTCAGTCAGTCAGACAGACAGACACACACACACACACACACACACACACACACAAACAAACACACAGGTTGGATCGGATCACACTCTCTCGCAGCAGTAGCGGTGGCTGTGCCTGGCCCGCTGGGATGACCCTGCTTTTCCTCTTTCTTCTCCCTGCTCCTCCTCCTCCTTCCTTTGTTCCCCTTTTCATCTGTCCACTGCAGTGCAGCGCCCGGAATCTATTTTGACAGTGACGGGGCTTACGGGATGGTCAATCCCCATTTGTGGCGTGGTCGCCGACCATAGCAGTGGGGAAGGTGTCCACCAGACCAGCCTGGTGGGGATGGGTGAAAGCTGCTGTGGTTGGCGGCCACATCACAAATGAGGATTGACCATCCCCCAAGCCCCCAAGCCCCACCGTCAAAATAGATCCCAGGCGCTGCGTTACAATGGACAGATGAAAAGGGGAACAAAGGGAGGAGGAGGAGGAAGAGGGAAAGTGGGGACATCCCGGCAGGCCAGGCACCGAAGCACTGCCACCGTTGCCGCAGTAAGAATGAGAGAGCAAGAGAGCAATCTGATCCAATCTCTCTGTGTGTTTATGTGTGTGAAAGAGAGAGGGGGAGGGAGAGAGAGATCTGATCCAACCTTGGAGAGCTATACCAGGGCTGGTGGCAGTGTGTACTCTCTTTCTCTCTCTCTCTCTCACACACACACACACACAAACACACACACACACACACACACAAACACACACACACAGAGGGAGGGAAGGAGGGAGGGAGAGAGGGGGGTTTGATCAGATCATTCTCCTTCTCTCTGCTTTCCTTCCTTCCCTCCTTCCTTCTTTGCACCGTGCAGCGATCACTGGTCCCCACTTTCACACTGACCTGCATCACTCCACATCTCCCTTCTCCATTCTGGAAATGACAGCCACGTTTTTTGCCACTTCTCCTCCCAACATTGTGTTCCTCCTTCGAAGGGAGAATGGAGATGAGAGGCAATGTAGGCCAGTAAAATGGGGCTGCTATTTCCACTATGTGCAGGGCAACAAAAGAAGTTTGTGGAAATAAAAAAAAAGTTCAATCAGACATTCCAACTTTGAGAGATTTTTTTTCGTGAGAAGTTGGAAGGTCTGACTGAACTTTTTTTAAGTCCCACAAACTTATTTTGTTGCCTTCATGCAGCAGCAGAGAAAGGAGCTGGAAAGCAGGTTAGTAAAAGAATGTGGTTGCCCTGGGGTGTGGTGTGGGGGTTAGCGTTTGGCATGGGTGACCTGGCTGAAGGGCCCTTAGGTAAGCCAGTGTGGGGCACGTGGGGCAGCTCTACACCCCCTATATCGCTTCGTCCTCCTCCACCACCCTGTACCTTGCTTTGCGGTTGCTGTCTCCATGTGGCTGCCAGCCCACTTCTTCGCCTTGCTTGCCGCCATGGAGCAGGAGGCTGAGTGACACACTGGTGTGGCAACCACAAAGTGAGGCAGAGGAGGGGTGGAAGACTAAGCAAGGCGGGGGATGTAGAGCTGTCCCCCATACCCACACTAGCTTACCTGAGCACCCTGCAGGCAGGCCATTAAAAACATCCTGACAACTGCCTCATTTTGCATGGCTCCAGCAGCCCTATCCAGGACCTTGTGTGGTCAGTGCGTCGCCTAGCCTCCTGTTCCATTGTGGCAGCAAGCAAGGAGAGGAAGTGGGCCAACGGCCATATGGGGTCCTAGACGGGGTTTTAGAGCCTCCGCCAGGAGGCCAGGCAGTTGTCAGGACATTGAGGACCTGGCTGTGGGGCTCTCAGGTAAGCTGGTGGACAGTGTGTAAGGCAGCTCCCCACACCCCACTTTGTTTCGTCCTCCACCCAATGCCTTGTGACCGCAGCCATGCCTCCTACACTCCAACATCTATCATGCCACTGCCTGTAGCCACTAGGCTTGTAGCACCGGTGATGCCGCTCACAGCAGGAGGCTGTGTGGTGCATTCTGCCATTGCACGCATGAGCAGCCACATTGGCGCAACAAGCCTCATGGTGTCTGGCCGCAGAAGAAGTCAGGCAGCAGAGCGACAGGTGTCAGGGCGTGCAAGGCCTGGATGCAGCGATCCTAAGGTAAATGTATGTGGGGCATGTGGGGTAGCTCAACCCCCCCACCCCCAGCCTACCTTGATTTTTATGCCTCACTCCACCTCGTACAACCAGATGGTGGGTGGGGCTTTATTAGGGCTTATTTTGGGGTAGGGCTTATTTTAGGTGCAGGCATGAAAATCGGGCTAGGGCTTATTTTTGGGGTAGGTTGTATTTTCAGGGAAACACGGTACTACCGTAAGGGGCTCAAAAAACTAACTTTGAGAAACAGGAGAAGAAGGGAGGCTATCCTTGCCACCCGTCTAAATAAAAATGAATTATGTATTTACCTCCGTGAACAAAACTTTTTGAAAGCATTCTGACAAGGCTTCTGCTATCAGACAAGATTTGTACTCTGCTTGGACTTGCTGGCAGCTGGCTTAACAGGACAGAGCAGGTGCACAATCTGACTCTAGCAGGAGTTCAATCTTGACAGGGCTCTATCTCAACCAGAGCTGAAACCTCTCTTGTTCACATTTTATGACAAGAATCCTGCTTCTTCTTCTTTCTTTTCTTTTTTTTTTTCATGTTCAAGGTCACAGTTGTTTTCCAGGAATTCTGGCAGAGTAGTTTTATTAATGGAGAAGGGTTCTGAGTGCAGCTAGGTAACAACCAAAAGAAAAACAAGAATATAGCTTGGCTCTATGAGATGGATAAGAATGAAAAGGAAGTTGAAATAATAGCAGAATTATTAATAGCAGAAATGGTGGAGAAACTGGCAAGTAAGATCAAGAATTGTCAATACCAGATGAAGATTAACTGCATGGTTTTTGGTTGAAACATTTTGACTGGTATACATCACTTGTTATTAAGCAGTTTAACAACATCCTGAAAAATCTAGCTGATATGAAAGATCCAATAAAAAGGACAACACCAGGCAAATACAGACCAATTACCTGTTTACTGATAACTTTCAAATTGCCAATTGGTGTGGTATCTAATGCAGAGCAAAAACATTTAATCAAAAACCAGCTCTTTTCACCTGAGCAGAACAGAACACACCAAACAGCAGACAAACCAAAGATCAGCTCCTAATTGACAATTCTGGAAAACTGCAAGAGAAGGAAGACCAACTTGAATGTAACTTGTATTGATTTAAAGAAGTCTTTCAAGTCCCTGTCATACGATTGAATAATTACATGCCTAGAAATAACAGGAGTCCATAGAAATATCAGAAGCTTTGTGTAACAATCAATGGCACAATGGAAGACAGAGTTGCTTGTCAATGGTAGACATGGCAGCACCTGGAGACAGCAGATAGAAGAGAAAGAATTGGAGCAAACCACAATTTTCAAAGATCTACAAATTGAAGAACAACAACTGAGGCAAAAGAAAGCAAAGAAAGTACAATATTAACAGCCACCTTAAGTGCAATCTCAAAATAAGAGCATCATCAGCATTGTCAAACTCACCATCAGCCACTTGCAAAAAGGCAGCTTTTCATGGAACAGCTTACATCCTATGGCAATACCTTTAACATCATCAAAAAATACCATCTATCTATCCCAGATCCTTGGGAAAGACTTGACAGATGGATAAAAATGTCAAATCCAAACTCAACATCTGATTAACAGTGCAATCAACCATAATAATCTGGGTGAGAATTTAAACTGCATTTTCCTTCTGCGCATAGAACCATAAAAATGGGTATATTATCACTGCACTAAAAGTCCTGGTTGAATAAACCTATGATTAGGTTAAGCCAGGGGTGTCAAACTCAATTTCATTGAGGGCCACATCAGGGTTGTGTTTGACCTTGGGGAGGCGGAGAGGCAGGTTGGGCGTGACCAGCTTGATGTCGTGACGAGAGCGCCTTTGGTGTGCCAGCAAAAATAGAGCTTGGTAGGGCCACACGTGGCCCTCCCTAGCTCCATTTTCGCTGTCAAAAGGTTGCAGGAGGCCATTGCAGGTGAAAACAGAGCTTGAGGGGGCAATGTGCCGCCCTCCCAAGCTCCGTTTTCACTGGCAGAGACACCACAGGCTTTACTGTTTTTTTACTGTTTTTTACTGTTTCCAGGGTAGTCCCGTGGGCCAGATCTAAGCACCTCATGGACCAAGTCCAGCCCATGGGTCTTGAGTTTGACACCCCTGGGTTAAGCCATTTAGAATATAGGGTTCCATCAGAAAAGGAATCTATTTCAAATACAAGAACAAGATTGCTGACACCCATGTTTCCTAAATGGTTTGTGCACTTCTTCTGACCTCAAAATTTCCCTCAAAGGCAAAGCAAGTATTACTGACTTGATAATCTGACTTGGATAAATTTTCACATTCTGCCTTTTTTTCTTCCAGGCATGGAAGTGGATAGAAGCTGAAGTGGCTCTTTTCCTCCTTCACTGTGAATGAGGCAAACTGCTATAGCTGCAATTAATGATCAAGTAATATAAAGAGAAATTGTCAACACATCATTTCTTCCAAAAGTGAAAGTAATAAGAATTTACTTCCTAAAACTAAATTCCTAATAATTTCCAAACAGGACTTTCAATAGGTGACATGACTGAAAAATAACAATAAAATAAAAAGAAAAGACAATATGAACCATTGCATATCAAAATAATTTGGAATTAGGTGGCCATACAAATAAAGCAGATCTTTATTTGATTAGTTTATTTTTATGGATTTCGTTTATTTAATTCGTTCGTGTTTAACTAAAAGTGCTTTTTGTGATTTATACATTTTTAGCTGGGGATCTGATATGGATGAAGTTCATACTCAGGACATTGAGCAATAGATTTTCTAAAGAGCTTTAGTAGTATACTTGCACTTCTTCATAGATATCAACTCCTTCTTTTATTAAATCATAGAATCCTTCATTCTGGGTTTTGGATATGTTTCTTCTGCACATAACATTTTTCAAGCATCACCAAAAAAAAAGTGTACTCAAAAGGATGAACAATGAAAAGAAAGGAAAGATGACATTTTAAAATGCTTTTTGGGACACCAGATGTTGCAGGACCATTCGAGCGAAACAATACAGTTCAATTATCAAAAGGAAAGGGTTGTTTGTCCACATTTTTAAAAACTCTTGGGATATTTTTAGGCACTTAGTTGTGGTCTTTCTCTGTGTGAAGAACATAGCAAACGCCCTTATAGAATTGATAGTTAAATGACACGCACGACATGGGAACTGCTTGATGTGGTTCAGAATTTGCCCTTGTTACAGTCTGTTCTGACTACAAACATTCCAGCTGTCTGAATAATAATAATAATAATAAAAAGAATCCTATGCACAAGCTTTTGCTATGCTTAATGTGTCCTTGTTCTCAATTTCCAACTTTGGTAAGCTTATCATGAGTAAATCTTTATGAAAAAATGAAAAATATACTTCTGTATTGCACAGTTCCAAAGGCAGATGAGAACAGATGTTGATGTCACACTGGAAAAATGCTAGGGAATTCATCAACTGACTAAATTTTAAAAATGTCCTTACAATAGTGAGTATCAGATTTTCATTTTTAAAAGAAAATACAACTTTATTATTATAAAAAAACTAACAAGATGAATAGTCAAGAGAAAGAATAGAAGCCAGAATATAGTGGAAATAGCAGACTGAGATACATAAAATAAAAAATATAGAAACAAACAAAAATATCCAACTTCTTTTGCAACAGATGTAAATAAATGTTTTACTCTACAATTACATGTAACCTCATTTTTAATAATCTATAAATAATAGTGATACCCAGATTGTGGGGAGGACCCAGATTGTGGGGGCAATAAGCTGTCTTTGTATAAAATATACAAAAGTATGAAGGCTATTGCTTAACACATTGTAAGCCGCCCTGAGTCTTCGGAGAAGGGCGGCATATAAATCAAATTATAAAAAAAATAATAAAAAAAATACTCAAATCTATGTTATGACTTCATTTTTTTCTGTTTCATGCAAAACATCCAAAAAGGGCTTCCAACTGATATTAAATTCAGAACTGTTAGTTTTGCTATCCCAGCCACTGATTGTTAAAGCCTTCCAACGTTGGTCATATAGAACTCTTGCTGTCATTATCATATATAATTGGTCCATTAATAGGAAAAAGTGGCAAGAAAGTGACAAGCAACAAGGAGGAAGCAGAACTGCTTAATCGTTTTTTGCATCCGTTTTACACAAAAGGAAAAAAACAGTCCAACCTATCAAAAACAGTACCGTAAAAACAGATTAGGAATACAAGTTAAAATAGACAAGAAAATGGTAAGTGACTACTTGTCCACCCTAGACAAATTCAAATCACCAGGACCAGATGGATTACACCCCAAGGTTCTGAAGGAACTGGCAGACATGATCTCAGAACAGCTGAACTATCTTTCAAAGATCCTAGAGCACTGGAACATTACTACAGGACTGGAAAAGAGCTGATGTAGTTCCCATCTTCAAAAAAGGGGGACAAAATAGATCCAGGAAACTACAGACCTATCAGCCTGACCTCAATACCAGGGAAGAATCTGGAAAAGATAATCAAGCAATGAATCAGCGAACACCAAGAGGAAAACAAAGTCCCAAATGAGGGAGAGGATAAAAAAGAAATAGAAACCCAGATGACACCAGAGTAAATGAAAAAGGGGGATGGGAGGGGGGGAAAGAAAGATGATAATAAGAATAAATGTACAATTATGATGATAACGCTGATAGAATAAATCTGAAAAAAAATTGAAAGGAAGTATATACTATTAGAATACAGGAGTTGCTCAGATACCAAACAAGGAGAATATTCCACAGCAAAGAAGATAGAAAGGAGAGAGGAGTAGAGGGTAGGAAGAGGAGAGGGAGGGAGAGGAATGGAAGAAAGGGAAAAGAAGAGGAAGGAAGGATAGGGGACAGGAGTAGGAAAGAAGGTGAGAAGGGGGAAAGAAGAGAGGAGTGGGGTAAAGGAAGGGGAAGTAGGATGAGGTAGGAGATGAGGAAGGAGAAAGTAGGAGAGGAGTGGAGAGGAGGGAGAAAGGGAAGGGAAAGAGAAGAAGAAGATTGTTGCGAAATGAGGGAAGAAAGGATAGAAGAGCAATTCTGAATGTAAATTAAAATGCCTTATTTTAATGCTTTAAGGAAAACATGTATATGTATGATTAATTATGTATCAGAAAATGTACATTTTATGTTATGTGTAATAGAAATAAAACTGAAAAACTTTTTTTTTAAAAAAAAAAGGAAAACAAAGTCCCAACTAAAAGTCAACATGGGTTTGTCAAAAAAGATCATGCCAAACAAATTTGATTGCATTCTTTGACAAAGTGACAAAATTACTGGAACAAAGGAATGCTGTGGGTATAATGTACTTGAACTTCAGTAAGGCATCTGATAAAGTAGACTACAACCTACTACTTGATAAAATAGAAAAATGTGGGTTAACAGCATCACCACCAGATGGATTTGTAACTGGCTGACCAACCGCACTCAATGTGTAGTCTTCAATGGAACTGCATCTCCATTGAGGGAAGTATACTGTTTTAGGCCCAGTACTCTTCAACATCTTCATCAATGATTTGGATGAGAGGATAGATGGGGAACTCATTAAATTAGCAAATGACACCAAGCTGTCAGGAATAGCCAGCACTCCAGAAGACAGGCTTAAGATACAGAAGGATCTTGACAGACTTGAACATTGGGCACTATCTAACAAAATGAAAGTCAATGGTGAAAAAAGTAAGGTTCTACATTTAGGCAAGAAAAATCAAATATACAGATATGGTATAGGTCAGTGATGGTGAACCTATGGCACACATAGCAATATCCGTCGGCATGTGAGCTCAGCTCTGGCATGCGCCAGTGGATTTTTGGGTCTACTGGGCCCACCAGAAGTAGGGAAACAGGCTGTTTCCTGCCTCTGGAGGGCCTGGGGGGTGGGGAAGGCCCATTTTTCTCTCTCACCTGGCTCCGGGGCCTCTCTAGGAGTCTGGGGAGGGCAAAAACAGCCTTCTCCACCACCCCGGAGGTCCTCTGGAGGCCAAAAATGTCCAACCGGAAGTTGTCAAACGGACCATTTTCGGCCTCTGGAGAACCTCCGGAGGACCTCCGGTGGGGGAGAAGGCCATTTCCGCCCTCCCCAAACTCCTAGAGAGGCCCTGGAGACCGGGGAGAGCAAAAAATGGGCCTTCCGGTTCCACAGGAAGTTGTCAAACAGGCCGTTTTCGGCTTCTGGACAGCCTCCGGGGAGTGGGGAAGGCCGTTTTTGCCCTCCCCAGACTCCTAGAGAGGCCCTGGAGCTAGGTGAGAAAAAAAAACCGAGCCTACTGGGCCATCGCATGCCAGGAGCAGGGTGGTCACATGCGGATGCATGGGGCACATAGAATTATGGGTGTGGGCACGCGTGTGCATGCCCAACCCCCCACCTCCCTCTGGTATACCACCTATACCAGTGATACAGTGATGGTTAGCCATCACTGGTATAGGTCGTATCTGGTTCAATAGTAGTAACTGAGAGTGGGATCTTGGAGTTCTAGTGGAAAATCACTTAAATACGAGCCAGCAGAGTGCTGCAACTGCCAAAAAAAGCCAATACAGTTCTATGCAGCATTAACAGAGGGATAGAATCAAGATCAAATGAAGTGTTAATACCACTTTATAATGCCTTGGGGAGATTACACTAGGATTATTGCATCCAGTTTTGGTCACCACAATATAAAAAAAGATATTAAGACTCTAGAAAGAGTGCAGAGATGAGCAACAAAGATGATTAGGGGATTGGAGGCTAAAACATTTAAAGAACAGTTATGGAATTGGATATGTCTAGTTTAATGAAAAGAAGGACTAATTGTGACATGATAGCAGTGTTCCAATATCTCAGGGTTTGCCATAAAGAAAAGGGAGTCAAGCTATTCCCCAAAGCAGGACAAGAAGTAATGAATGGAAAGTAATGAAGGAGAGAAGCAACCTAGAACTAAGGAGAAATTTCCTAACAGTGACGACAATTAATCAGTGGAACAACTTGCCCCCAGAAGTTGTAAATGATTCAACACTGGAACTTTTAAAGAAGAGATTGGATAACCATTTGTCTAGTCCAAACCATTTGATTTGGACTAGAAGACCTCCAAGGTCCCTTCCAACTCTGTTATTCTGTTCTGTTCTGTTCTGTTCTGTTCTGTTCTGTTCTGTTCTAAATACTGTGTTTTAACTGGATACATATTTCTGTTAAAATTTGGATTAAAAAACTTATTTTGTGCCTATACTCTTAAAAATTAATGTAGTGGGATTCTTGGCATATTTATTTGTAACATGGACTAAGAAAATATTGAACTGGGGCTAGGTAAGTTATTCTGTGAAATAATTCAGCCAGACCATTCCCAGAAAATTGCTATTCAGCCTTTGTCTGAAGACTGCCCAGGAAGAGAGAACACACCACTTCTTTAAAAGATTAACTCACATTTATGCAGTTACTCCTAATGTGAAGAAGTCTGTCTCAAAGGTCATATTCTGTCCTTATTTAAGGATCAAGGCGGTTTTGTGTTCTCCATGATGATTTGTCTGTAATTTCCAACACTGACACTGGGATGAAGTTTTTCTCTGACACTATGTATATATTTCTCAGTTTCATAAAGCTACTGGTTTTCTATTATGTAACAACCAGTATTACCTTCAAGTTGAGAGAATTTCTCATGCAGCTTTCTGGATCTAGCTCACTGTTCATAAAATAAACCATTGTTCATAAAATAAAGTTGTATTCCATTTAATAAATATAATTGAATAAGCTATTTACTATATGCACAGTAGCTTTTTAAGAAGGTAAGGAAAATGTGTTTTATTATGCAAGGACTTGTGTTTCAATCAGCTGACAACTATACATACATACTATGTATGTATGTATGTATGTATGTATGTATGCATGCATGCATGCATGCATACATGCATGCATGCATCTAGCTGTAGTTTATGTCAGTATTGAAACTTGAAACATAAATGCCAGCCTGGCTTCCAAAGGGAGGAATTTTCTAAGAAAAGGGAGGGCATTTTCTTCCATCTTCATATTTTATGCCATCCAAAGTTGAATGCAAAGGAAAATGTTTATGGCAGGTAACAATTTCTAGCAGCTGTATTTAGAAATAGCTGCTCCCTATATATCATTGACCAAGCATGAGCCATGTAATATTTAAAGTAGTATAAATTTTCTATATTGGGAATTGTATACATAGACTAATTATTTACTGTTATAAATATAGACAGCACAGATTTAAAAACGCTTTGTCCCTCCGAAAAAGTGGTTATCATAGAGTATGGCAGTATCTGTGCAAAGCCCCATCAGAGGCATTCTGATACAACAATTAAAAAATTATTTTCTCCTATTTCTTACTCGTTATTTTAAAAATCCTGTTTCACTTATGATTTTGTGAAGTGGCAATGCTTTTTTAGATTTCTTTCTTCATCCAAGAAATATTTTGAATGACCATGACATCTACCCTGTTTTCCTCAAAATAAGTCATTCCCTGATAATAAGCCCAATTGGGCTTTTAAGCGCATGGCAGTAAGGCCAAGCGCTTATTTCAGGGTTCAAAAAAAATAAGACAAGATCTTAGTTTCAGGAAAACGCGGTAGAAAATTACTGTTTTTCATTTTTTCCCAACTGTGAACAATATGAGTAAAACACATAAACTACGTGCACAATTATTAGGCAAATTGTACTTTTGAGGATTAATTTTTATCATTGAACAATTGCAGTGCTCTTGGTCAATCCAAAATGTTATGAAACTGCAAATCTGAATATTTAAGAAAGGAAAAGTGAGGTTTGGGCTTTCTGAGGAGAATATCCATGCGTGCACAATTATTGGACAATTATTAATGTGCAGAATTATTATGCAACTAAATGAAATATGAAAATTTTCCATCTTTATACATTTATTTTCATCTGTCAAAGTGAGAATAAACAAACATCTCAAAATTTACAAATAAACATTTCTGACATTTCCCCCCAAAATTAAGTGACCAATATAGTCACCCTTCTTTTCAATAACAATCATAAGCATTCCATTCATGGAGTCTGTCCGTTTCTTGATCTGTTGATGATCAACTGTTTGTGCAGCAGCAACCACAGCTTCCTAGACCTGTTCAGAAAGGTGTGCTGTTTTCCTTCACTATAAAAAGACTGGACAACTATTTGTTTGAAATAGTATAGGACAGTGGTGGTGAACCTATGGCACATGTGCCAGAGGTGGCACGCAGAGCCCTCTCTGTGGGGACACGTGCCATCGCCCCAGCTCTGTTTCGGATCTCTGCTGCACATGCACACACGCCTCCTGCTGGCCAGCTGATCTTCGGGTCTCTGCCATGCATGCATGGGGCGCGCATGCCCATGCGTCCATGCCTTCCAGTCTGGGTGCACACACGCACTTTGGGCACTCAGTGCCTAAAAGGTTCACCATCACTGGTATAGAGTGTCAGGGCGCTGATTAATCCCATTCTGCCTTTGGGATAATCGCACCTTGATTAAGAGGGGCAGATCGAGACCTTTCCTTGCCAGCAGACCTTTCCTTGCCAGTGCCTAAAAGGTTCATCATCACTGGTATAGAGTTCCCTGCCTGAGCAGAGGGTTAAATTAGAAGACCTCGAAGGTCCCTTCCAATTCTATTATTCTGTTTTGTAAAATAAGAACAAATACCATGCAATTTTCCCAAACTCTTGTCCTTTAGCCCTAGCAAAAATGTTTTTGCCTGAATGGTATATTGACCTTCAAAATTTTTTGAATTAATATATGTATTTCAGTCCAATAATTTTTAGCCTTTCTTCAAATCCACCAGATATAAAAAGTCCTTATTGGAGTTTACATTTCCAACATAAGTTAGAAATTCGATTATATATTTTTTGACAAATTCTCTGGTGATACCTATGCATCATTTTATAGCAAATCTTTTTCAGATGATAAATTACTGCAAATTTCAAACTTCTTTGTCCAAATATTTTTCCATTATTCATTTCTATATTATACTCAAAAAAAAAATTGTCCTCTTATCATGCAGTCTATAATTTGTTCATTCTGTATCCAAACTCAACATTTCAGCAATGTTTGTTAGTATATGACTCAATTTCCAATGTAGTCTTATTATGTCAAAACCTTAAATTATTTTATCAAGTTTTTCTGAGAGTTGCATACACATAAAATCGTTGACATTTATATCAGAAGGATATATAAATGTAGTACTGATATATAAACTGATACGATTTTCTTTGATTTTATTTTAAACATACCTTGGGAATATTCTAGCAATTCACTAAATCTTAATCTGATTAGTTGCCATTTCTTTTCTATAATATGCTTCCTGTGGGGATAGTCAAAGAGGTATTTTTGGACATATTCTAGATTTATATTTATTCCAAATATTTAAGATGATATTTCTATTAAAATTATTTCTAAAATCTACATTAACTTTAACCTTGTCATAACATAAATAGGCACCCCACCCAAATCTCAAGTCATTGGAGGGAGGAGAAGAGGAGGGAAGGGGAGGGGAAAAGGAGAGGAGCTTCCAATTTTTTTTGAGAAAGAATGTTATCCTTTCTTTGTAAAATTAAATTATAAATTCATTCTTTCCAATAATCTACCCTTTCTAATTTTCAAACCATAAATCACAGGTTTATTTTTTTCTTTTTTTAATCAAAAAGTCCATAAAGTCACTAAAGTCTCCAGTCATTAATAAATGTAATTGTTGATCTTTCACTAATCAAGAAAATTAATTTTACCATGTTTGCTTGTTCTTCATTGCATTTTAGAATCTTTTGATTTTTGCACATATACTAGTTTTACAGCAGTACTCATACTACATAAACATAATCTTCCATGATTCTTTTCTAATTGACTGTTCATTAATCCCAGAAAGAAAAATGCTAGTTTCAACTGAATGTTAATCTTTAAAATTCTTTGTATTATTATAGGTATTTGAATCCAGAAATTTTTGGCTTTTTTTACTAGCTCACCAAGCATGTTAATACAAATCATCATGTTCTCTACATTTCCAACATAAAGTTGAAGTACCTTTATACATGCAAGCAGTGGTGGGATTCAGCTGGTTCACACAAACCAGTAGTTAATTTGCTGGCTGGCCCCTTTCCTTCCCATCCCTTCCAGGAGTTCCCACCCACCCCATTCTGGCTCCAAGATAAGTGCAGTGAGGCCTACAAGGCCCAAAACGGGGCATGAGGGGATGCTGCGTGCACCCAGCACAGCCTGTTTTTGCTCCCAGGAGGGTTCAGAGAGTCCTCCTAGAGCCAAAACAGGCGCGGGGGTGCAGCACACACCCCTGCAGCCCGTTTTAGCTCCCAGGAGCTGCAGGGAGGTCTACTAGGCCCAAAATGGGATGGAGGGTGGCCCCTGTGGCCGATTTCTGCTCCCAGGAGACTACAGGGAGGCCTACTAGGCCTAAAACGACAGGGGTGCGGTGTGTACCCCCCGTGGCCCATTTTCACTCCCAGGAGGCTTCAGGGAGTTCTCCTAGGCCCAAAATGGGGCATGAGGGGGTGTGGCACCCTCTCCCCCATGGCCCGTTTTTGCTCCCAGGAGGCTGCAGGGAGGTCTACTAGACCCAAAATGGGGCATGGGAGGTGTGGTGTGTATCCCCCTGCAGCCTGGTTTCACTCCCAGGAGGCTTCAGGGAGTCCTCCGAGGCCCAAAACAGGCATGGGGGTGCGGTGCACACACCCCCGCGGCCCATTTTCACATTTTTGCTTCCAGGAGAGTGCAGGAGACCAAGTGCTGCCTGTCATATCTCCTGGCCATGCCCACCCAGCCGGTCATTAGGGCAGAGAACCGGTTGTTAAATTATTTGAATCCCAAGACATTTTTTCTGGAATAATATTCAAACAGTACATCATTCTATAAAAATTCTCTTTTATGTAAATTTCCATCCTTTTAACCACATATTTCCCTCTGTTCCATTAGCATATTGTGTCGAAACTTCTTGGCGAAATCAATTTATTAAACTTCAATAAAACATTTATATATTTTAGCAATTACATTCATCATTTGTACATAGTTCAATTTCAAATTTTGTCTTTTTTTGCTCAATTTCATATATCTTATCTACCTAAATCTTTTTCTTAACTGTGCACACAAAAACTGTTGAAATTTAAATCTCCCTGCAGTCAATTCTAATAATTCTTGATAAGTTAAGCATTTTTCTTTATCTACTATTTCTTTTCTATAAAATACTTCTTGTGCTGACACCCATGAAAATAATTTAGGCACAGCATGGATTTACATCTGTCTATATCTCAGTATTGCACTACTATTTTAATGATTCTTAAGATCTATATTAGCCTTAACTTTAAGACAGAAAACTATGCCATTCTTCTAATTCTAAGATCCTCTTATTTCTCAGCAGATCATACTTTTTCACCTAGATTAAGAAGCAGGTTCACAGAATAATCTGTTAATAACTGAAATGTAAGGCAATTCAATATAGTATAAAGCAGTATGCATAAGTGTTTATATATTTCATCTCTAAAAATGATATCTATTAGAAAGCAAACTACTATTAAAGAATTACTTTTCAAAGCTTTTGTAGATTTAATGTATTAAAATTTGTAATTTGTAATGTAATACAAATTTGTAATTTGTAAAGTATTATTGTAATTGTTAGGTGTATTAGTTCATTTACATGAAAACATTCTTGTTTTGTTGGCAATTTTGTGACAATTGTGCCAACTGTGTTTGTGTTTGTGAGAATATTTCCACAGCAACTAATTATGAACAATAAAAGGATTAGAAATTCAGACAAAGGAGTAAAAGAAGAAGCAGATGAATCTTAACAACTAAAAGTTAAAACCAGATGACTCTATATTAATGATAGAGAGAAAAGAAAATATTTACATAGTGCAAGAATAAAGAACCTGACTTTGATTTGGAGCCAAATAACTGTACATGATATATTTACCTTCATTATGAGTAAATTATATATTCAACACTCCCTCCTTCCCAATACAGTTGTAATTTGAGATATGAATGACATTGACAGAAGAATACTGTCAATATTGAATACAGGTATCCATATGATATTAGGCTCAATTTTCTCCAACATTTAAAAGAAAAAAATAGAATCAATCAATTTTATTCCACTTTGACCACCATGAAGTATAAAATAAAGAATACAAAATTAATCACATTATAAAATATTTCTATAAAATAATGATGTCCAATGAGATTATTATTTTAAAACCTATTACTGCAAGTACAGAAATAAAATATACTTTATAAAATGCCTATACGATTAGAATCTATAAACTAAAACATGTAAATCAATAAACAATTAAGTTAAAATAAGCTGCTGGGTCTTTTGGTTTACTTAGGATGTTTTAGAGGGTTTTAATTAGTTTGTTAATTAGTTTGTTATGATGATTCCATGTGTAATAGTAATGTTGTTATAGTCTGGTGGTTTCTGAGACATTTTTTATATATAGCAGTGTTATGCTTATGTTAACAGTTTGAGCTCCAAGTTTGGCGATTTGGTTGCAAACGTTTCATCCCCATTCAAGGAGACATCTTCAGTGTGCTTTGGACTGTACTTGTCTGGGGGAGCACTGGCCTTTAAATACCCTTCTGAGTTCTGGTCTGATTTTGGGTTATGTGACTTGACTGTAATTGCTGAGTTATAGTCCTTGGTTTTAAATACCATCTGTGTGATATAAATTGGTGCTAGTGTTATTGTTTGGATGTCTTCTGATGATGTCATGGTCTGGTTTCAGGTTGATTTGATCGGCTGCATGTGATGGGGTCTGATTTCTTATGATCTGTCGAGGTGTAACTTTGTTTGCAGCATGGCTGTTTGTTGGTCTTTAAATGCTGCCTTTGGGATCATGGTTGATGTTGTTCTTTTATTCTAAGTGATTGGTAGATTGAGTTGATGTCAATGTGTCTGTTTATTGATTTATTGGTGGAAAACCAGGCTTCCAGGAATTCCCTTTTTCTCCTTGACTTTGCTTGGGTTACAACTGTGATCCCAGTTAGATTGAATTTGTGCTCTTTTGAGTCTTTGTGAACGGGCATGAGGGATAGAGGGTCATGTCTCTTGATGGTTAGGATGTGTTCATGCAGTCTGATTGATAGTTTTCTTCCTGTTTGACTGACAGTTCTTCTCGCAGTTGCTATATTGATCCAATATACGATGCCTGATCTTTGGTTCGCTTTGGTCTGCCCTTTTGGTTTTGACAGGATCCATCTGAGGGTTGAGGTTGGTTTGTGGGCTACTGTGAAGTTGTGTTGGTGCAGCAATCTTGTCATCATTTCTGAAACAGTTTGCATGTAGGAGATTATGATACATCTGGTCATTGTTATTTTTATGGTAGTTGTGTTGCTTTGCGTGTTTGTGTGTTATCCTTTTAAAGGCTTGTGTTGGTTGTTTTATTGGAGTGAGTGGTCAGGCACTTTCTGATAAAGTTACTCGAGCACAAATACATTGCAGCAACTGTGAACAGCAAAAAAGTGAAACAGATCATCTATACATCTAAAATGGATAGCCATGCAACTTCATCAGTGCTGGCCACACAACCCAATGTAGCACAAGCAACATTAGCCGATCATATTATAGATAGAAAGTTAAAAGGAAATTATTTTTTTCTGATACAACAAAAATTAATTAAAAAGAAAACAATATGCTGGTTGTAACCTTATTTGGCGAGAAATTTACTTGCCCTTCTACTATGATAGGCTCAGAGTATGTCAGAAAGAGATTTATATTGAAATGTTTGAAAATTAAGTACCTTGAAACAACTAATAGGCATGAAATATTTCACATGTATGTTTTTCAAATTGTGGTTGATGCACTTATATGATTTATATGGTTGGTCATCTTAAATTTATGGTAGGCCTGTCATATTGTTGGATCTCACCTACAGCTGCACTTTATCAGCCTTCTCCGTCTACTAAGCAAAGGCAGAAAATATTCTATTGGTATTTAATTTCAAAGATAAAAAGCAGAGTGGAACAAAACTTTACAGGAGTTAGCCCCTACAGTTGCTTTTAGGAATAAATGACTACTGATTTTGATTGGTTTTTGTTAATAGCTATAACACATTCTCCTATGTTAGTTGATCTCAAAAGCCAAGCAAAGTTTGCCTGTTGAGTTGCTGGATGGGAGATGACCAGGAAATCACAAGGCTATATATTGTGAAGTCAAGAATAATCTCAAGAAAGGCTCTATTAAACTACTTTCATATTGTAGCTCAAGAACTATACAGAAATGGTCACTTTAAGAATTAAGCTCACCATGACAGAGACTTTACCTTAAACGTAACTGCAGTAGGAAATAGGAATGAAAAAGGACATAAATGGGTAATAAGAGAAAGAAGAATAGGAAAAGGAGAAATGAGAAGAATTAAAAAGAGAAGAAAATGGAACATGTGAAATAGTTTTTCTAAATAAATACATAAATAAATTTGGAAGGGGGGAAAATTTCTTAAACCCTGTTCTGAGAGACTTCACATTTTATAAAGGACACGGTGTTTTAAACTCAGTGAAATTATTGGCTCATGGGAGTTCCTCAAATTTAACTTGCTGAAATAATTGATGAAAAGTAAAGACAATTTTACTATTCGTCTATTAGCTTTACTGTATCATCATTTCCGTTCTTTAACAAATATACTACAAACGTATTACTCCAAAGCAGAGTTTGATTATAATCAGAGGTGGCATTCAGCCGGTTCAGACTGGTTCGGGAAACCGGTAGTGGAAATTCTAACTGGTTCACCGAACTGGCAAATACCACCTGACTGGCCCCTCCCCTGCCTGCCACTCACCCATCCGCTTGCCTTGCCCACCCCTACCACCACCACCCCATCCTGCCCGGCTGCCCTATATGTTGCCTTCGCAACACGGCACAGCTAATCGCCTTGCCTCTGCACCTCGCTCGCTCTGCTCACCAAAGGTTAGCATGCCACCCACTCGCCCTTCACCTCGGGTCGGGGCCCAGGGACCATTCCCCAAGGCCCCAGAGTTTCTGCCCGCTCGCCATTCACCTTGGCCAGGTCAGGGAACTCACCGTTCCCCAGCTTTGGCCTTGCCCCAGAGGCCCCACCCACTCACCGTCCGCCCTGGCCGGGTCAGGGAATACACCACTCCCTGGCTCTGGCCTTCTCTGGGGCCTCTGCCTGCATGCCACCTGCCCCGCCCACCCTCCACCTCACTCACCTTTGACTGCACCTTGGTACTGGTGAGGCTCGGCCGGCGAGCCTCCAGCTGCCAGTAGTTTTCGGCTGCCTTCCAAACAGCTCCACTACAATGCCATCTCTCCGGTGCAGCAGGCCATTCTCCTTGCCAGATCTGGCCGCTAGCAGCACCGGCAGGCAATGGGGTGCACGACCAGCAGGAAGAACAGGGCAGAGGCAAGAGGACTTCAGGCCTCTTTTGTGGCCTGTAGTTTCCAGCGCAAGAAGTCTGCAGTTGCTGCCTCTTTTTTGGTGTGAGAAGCCTCCAGTCACCATTGCTGGCTCCGTTCCAGCTGGCAAAGAACTGAGCCAGCAGTGGCAGCTGGAGGCTTTTTGCGCCAAAAAAGAGGTGGCAGCTGCAGGCTTCTTGCACTGCAAACTACAGACCAAAAAAAAAGAGACCTGAAGTCCCATCGCTGCTGTCTTGTTCTTCTCGCTGGCCGTGCACCCCATTGCCTGCTGGTGCACATGTATGTGCCATGCACCCCATTGCCAGACCCCGCCAGAACAGTCTGCTTCACCAGAGGGACTGGAACTGGAAAATAAACCGTAACATCACTTTCACCTCATCAAATCCCTGGCATATATAAGTCCTAGAAGTCATTTGGTGTATGAATTCCCAATCTCTAAAGCACCTTTGGAGTGAATACTGTCACACTGACATGACTATGTTATGTGATAGAACACTTCATACAAAAGAGGCCACAGTGGTAAGTACTCATTAATCTTCTGAAAGGGACTCTCATACATTACAATGGACAGCACCTGGAAATCTGAATATACACCTAAGACAAATTCCTTGTGCGTCCAATCACACTTGGCCAATAAAGAATTCCATTCCATTCCATTCCATTCTATTCTATTGGTTATTTATCTCTGAAGGCTAGTTTGATGTGAACAAGAATGAGAGAAAAGCCATTACCCCCATGTCCTGGTTAAGGAAATCTTACAGGCAAATGGTTATGAACATGTTTTTCAGATGAGATACTAAATGAGCTTTTATTATGACCTAGAACAACTTACATTCTTAATACCTGTCACCTGTATTCATTGAAGACTATGTAAAACAAAATAAGGACTTCTTAAATTTATGAATCTCTGAATATACTTTTTGAAAAAAAAACATATTCAGAAATAGTAAACAGGATCATAATTATTTGAATTAATAAATTAGTCATCTATATCTCTGAGAGCAATACAGAAACCTTTTTAAAATACACTTTTTTAAAAAAAACAGCCAGACAATAAACTAAAAATTGAAAGAAAGAAAGCTACAAAATAAAACAGCAAAACATAGTAAAATACAAGCATTCCTTATAATGTTTAAGCAAACCACAATTACCGGTTCTCTGTTAAAAGAAAGATGGGTGGGAGTTGGGGTGAAATGAGTAATCTATTCTTTGATGCTTCTTTCATTCATCATAGTTTGTGTTGCTTTGGCAAAGGTTCACACCTAACCACATCAGTCAAGAGAAAAGAATATACTGTACAATAAAATAAACAAAAAGTGGGAAATATATACAACCAACAAAAACATACCCAGTATGTCTTGATGAGAGACTTCGATTTTATTCTCATTCTTCTTTTCCTCTTATCCCCACCCATTGCTATGTTCTAGAAATGTAAAACCATCTTTAAAATAGAAAATCATTTTTTAACTTCAAGAAACATGACAAGATGCCAAGAGTTGAACTATATAATAACAACTATTTGTTAAAACTGAACACCTGCAATTTTGTTGAGGCCTCTTAAGACAGCTGCAACTAAACATCATAGTACACCAATAATGCAGCCAATCAAAAACTTTTATTTAATAAAATAATACATTTGGCTGGTATTGGCCTGCATGCCAAAAGAGTAAATTCAAAACTTTCCTTTCATGAGATAATATCAAATCCCAGGAGTATAAATCCACTTTGACAATGTCATTCTCCACCATGACCATAACATTCTTGAAAGTACCTCAGATTATGGAATTTTGTACTGGGTTGAGAACAGTTGCCTCTACTGCTAAACAAGACAACCGTTACTTTTAATAGTTCAGATGAAACGCATTTGCTTCTCATCAGGATACATAGTTTCTACATAGTCACATCACTTAACTGCTCGGGTGAAATTTCAGCCATTAAATCAAAACTAGATCAAATCCAATAACATAAAACTACATTTATGGGAACTAAGAGCCTCTTCTCCATTTTCTAATAAACCCCAAAAGTTAAAGATTGCAGAGATATGCTTGATATAATGAAGCAAATCCCTGCAAAATATTCATGTTTTGGGTCTGATGGATATGTTCTACAAATGTTCATTGAAAGCTTCAATAATCTGTTCTTTCCTGTTTATTGATCTTCCTTACTTATGTTCTTTTACTATTATTCAGATATAGTCACTCATGATATATGATTAACCCATTCATTAGATGATAACGTAACATATATAACTGGCCTACTTCAGGCAAATTTTACAATTAAGTATTTTACTCATAAAGGAAAAAATAATTATTCTGTTTACTTGGTATAAAGCATCAGGCTATGACTATTGGATAATCACAGAGCTAGATGAACAATTTAGTACTGAAGCTGGCCCAAAGGGATAACACTTTGACAGTACTGAAGGCCACTGACAGATCAAAAAGAGTGAGAATGAAACCAGAAACTTTTTTTTACAAAAATTGTAAAAGGTGGTAGTATAGGAAGGTTTCTCCCAAAATCTACCATCATTTCTATGGTTTTGAGTGTGTTTAGTACAAGATTGTTCCGGTCGCATCACAAGGCTAGTTGTTCAACCTCCAGTCTGTATGCAGATTCGTCGTCATCTTCAATGAGACCAATCACTGTTGTATCATCTGCAAACTTCAGTATTTTAACAGAGGGATCTTTTGAGATGCAGTCATTGGTATATAGAGAGAAGAGAAATATAGACAGCACGCAGCCCTGTGGGGCCCCTGTACTAATTGTACAGGTATCTGATGTGATTTTGCTTTCATCTGTTGCTTCCTGTCTGTTAGAAAGATTATGATCCACTTAAAAGTGTGGTCAGGCACGGCTAGCTGATTTAGTTTAGTTAGCTAAATTAAATAATGATTTAGTTTAGTTTAGTTAGGAGAATATCTAGAATGATGGTATATAGTAGTCAAGAATATTAAGCTAAAATTCTGGTGGATGAAAAAAAGGAAAATACATTATGTGAATTATAAATCTGGCCATTAAGATGTTCCTGGAACATCACCAAATGTAAGGTAACAGAAATGTAACTGGACACAAATCATAGGAGGAATCATTCAAGCTTTCTTTTCCCCCAGCTCCTTTTTAATTAAACCAACTATTAAAATGGAAGTGAAATGAAATTAAATTATTGTGCATTATTCCACATTTCTACTGGTAGGAAATATTGATGCCTTGCTGTTATATACTCGTATTATTCACTAAATATAGTTAGAATACAGTATTGCAGGCTAATTCTGCTGACTGCTGATTGCCAGCAGTTCGGCAGTTCAATTCTCACCAGATTGTTGGGGACAATATGCTGACTCTGTACACCACTTAGAGGACTGTAAAGCACTGTGAAAGGGTATATAAATCTAAGTGCTATTTCTATTTCTTTCACGTTCCATTTTCATTTTTATTAGTATTCAAATCTTTACCATATTCACTAATAGAAGAATTCATAATAAAAATTAATTTTTAATTAATTCAATGGGATTTATTCCTCATTAAGCATGCAGAGATTTGCTTGCTATCCAATATTTTTCTTTTTCCTTGTTGCTAAAACAAGAAAAAAACAATCTCCCCAAGATCTGTTCCCTAATTTTTATTCCAACTTGCATGGAGTAAACAAATCTCAATAGCACAGCAACAACTTATGCACACTTACATGGGAGTACAAAATAATAAACTCAATGCAACTTACTACAGAGCAGAGGTCTTCAAACTTGGCAGTTTTAAGACTTGTGGACTTCAACTCCCAGAATTCTCCAGCCAGCTATGCTATGCTATGCAAACTATGCTGGTTGGAGAATTCTGGGAGTTGAAGTCCACAAGTCTTAAAGCTGACAAGTTTGAAGACCTCTGCTATAGAGTATGGCTGTGCAAAAGTTTTGCAAAGTGCCTTAACATGAGCATAGTGTCTTTCCTTGAAATTTGAGGCAGCTGGTTTCCTCAGAGGTTTTTGCATGGCTGTTTGGCAGGCTATCTCATATTGAATCCATATGTACGCACAGGCACTTCTGTTTATAAAGAACTACTGATTGCATATATGCACTCACAAGCAACATAATTTGTAAAAAATATAGATGCCTTGGTGATATGATGAGGTCTAATGTTCTGCATATCTCGAGATCCCAATGGATTATCCCAGCCTTTCCAAGTGTACTGGAAGTGGTCTAACAGCCATGACAAAGCATGCCTACTGCCTTCTGTATGGCAACCACTTGTAAAACAAAAAATAGCATCACAAAAAACTATCAAATTCCGAACTCTTAATGTAATGGGGGGAGGGAGAGACAGATAGAAAGACAAAGAGACACAAACATAATGTTGAATCATTCTCATTGAATCATTGAGTTGGAATGCATTTCTTGATAAAATTTGTTTCTGATTGCTTTATTCAGAGAAGATATAAGGAGAAATAAATTATTGAAGATGTTTAAAAATGAGTGCTTAGCTTTTAATTATTTTGCATTTTAATATTGCAGATAATCAAAACATTTATAATGTGTTTACTATTTCAGAGGTATTAGCTATATCCTAAAATCAATGGCTAAATTTCTGCTTCAAACTGAATTGATTAAATGCAATTATGTGTTTGGATTTTTTTTTTTTTTTTTAGCAATAAAGAATTTTTGTTGCAATAAAGCATAATTGGCTTTATTTAGTTAGTGGTTTTAGCTCTTTGGAACATCTTGCCCTCTGAGGTATGATTGGCTCTCACCCTCATGACATTCCACAAGAGACTGAAGACTTGGTTCTGCCAGTTGGCTTGGAGCTGAATAGGGGAACACCACACTGGAGCTGATTGACTAATATTAGTTTCCATCTCCCAACCCTGTATATTCTGCTCCCTCACCATCTTTCATTGTAACTTGTATAGCAATTTTAATGTGATTTTATACATTTATTAATATATTTATGGTTTTAGTTAAATATTGTAAACTGCCCAGAGTTGCCTTGGAGTGAGATGGGTGGCAAATTAAATAAACAAACAAATATGCATATTCTTTTTGTTAATTTGGAATAATCAGAAGATCAATATTTTATTAGGTACTTAAGTCTTAGTATTTTCAATATAATTAGAACAAGTTGAGCCAAAACCTTCTGTTCTGTCTTCTTTGTCCAAATGAGATGGCTGGAACACAACCTTGTCAGGGTTGTGAGTTTGCCTATGTTTGCATATCCCAATTTTTGTCAGATGTGCTTCTTCCTACTCTGCCTGGTCAAGCAGGAAAAATACAGTATAAGACAATGGTTTTTCAGAACCACACTGAACTAATTAGAAAATAGAACTGGGATAGAGCACACAAATCTTTGTAATAAATAATTTAAAATATAAATATTTTAAAAACCAATATTTTAAAAGGGCAATTCTATTTACTACCTATGGATTTCTCTGCATCCCTTATTTCCAGGGATAATATTATATTCAAATATTATGCAATAACTATGAATGCAGTGATGGGATTTTTCTAGATCAGAGCAACTAATTTTTAAAAATACTTTTGTTTAAAAAAAATGGCTATATTTGTACCTTATAATAAATCAGAAAATACTTCACAGTCTGAAACTTTTTCCTTTCTTCTCAGGGTCAAAGATATAAGATAGCAGCATTCTTCCAATACTGTTCCCATATATAACACAACTTATCATTATAGTACAGTACACGCATATAAATAATTGCTTCAAAGAAAATAGAATTGGCTGAAAAATAACATTAAGTCTTTATTACTTTGAATAAAAGTCTTAAAAGTTCATCTTCTGTGTTCATTAAAATAATCTTATTTGCATAACCCTGAAGAAAAAAAGTTTTGTTTCGAGAGCATTCCTAATTATAGACTGCTCATAAAGCTTTATTTGCAATGGAAGGAATTCCTAAAAAGACAGAGATCTGCAATAATATTCAAATAAATAAAGCTTAAAAGTAGTTATAATTCATGGTACATTTTTTAAATCTGGGAAAGTAGTTATTCTTAAACAGATACAAATTTTAAGTCAACTATTTTAACTTGACAGTTATTGGAGCAATGTTAAATGATAAAAAGTCTCCCGGAGTTATTGGGAACTGCTTCATTAATGCAATTTTAACAGACTGCTTCATAGGATTTACTTTATAACATTTGGCATGAGAAACTTATGGAATTATTAAATCTATTGGAATCCGTTTAGCCATCAATACCTGCATTATATTCCAAAATAATGAAAGATATTTCCAAGTAAAAATAAAAAGCTATAAGTATCTTGCAGGAAATAGTACTGAAACCAACAAAGCTTGGTATTATTTTAGGATCAATTTATGTTGTATCTTGGTCATGTTTTACTGCAATACACCAGAGGTTAGTTCTCCAAATCTGAAGGGCTTAATGTGTCTCTTGGAATAACAATGAAACAATCCCTTTATTTCTTCTCTCATTTGATATGGTCATTTTACTAATCAATAAAGCAATAAACTGAAATCTTATTTATTAGCAGCAAATGGTTTGTTGAAAGAATTTGTGTAATAGAACATTTACCATTGGCTAGGCTGCTGTAACTACAAACAACGTCACTTAAAATTAAGAAGTTATATAGCAATGCAGTCCTTGCAGGGAAATATATTATTTTACATATGTCTGAAGATAGCTGCTTCTTGTTCTACTATACTGCATCATATTTTCCATCTATATCAAGAGAATCTCTTCTAAGTTTGCCTTTTAAACATGAGAGCAGTTATATCACTAAATACAGGTCCACATGAAAGTTTGGAAAGAGATTACTATGCTACTGAAAACCTGAAATCCTCATGTAATAATTGAAGAATTCTCGTTCATCTACCTATAATTTTTATCATCTGACTTTAGGAGAAGAAGAGTATTTCTTGCCAAATTCAAATACTTACAGGAAAATTTTCCCCAAATTGTGACTGTTATCTAACCTTTCCACTGTAGAACTTTGTTTTACAATTAAATTCATAGACGGTAAAATATAAGAAGCAAAGACTGAACAGCATCAGAACCAAGCATAATCTAGTAGATCAGTTATTGTATGATAAAAGATAAGATCATTGGTTACTAGCAGAAAAGCTTACATACTGTTCTTTTCAGTAGAAGTGTCTCTACAGTACATGGTTTTCCAGAGTAAAAAAAAAAATTAGCTGGACCTACTGTACTTGTTCTACCAAATAATCTGGGTCACTGCACTATACTTCCGTATCTTCTATTTCCCAATTTACGTTTCCTCTATTGTGGGATCCCAGCATTCAATAAGGGTTTAACTGGCTCCCAAGTGTTTGTCATACCAATTTTAGAAGATTATTTTCCTCCAGTTTATCAAGACAGGTAAAGGCAGGGGCTTAATTCACTTGTTTTGAGATGAATACATCAGTTTTTAGCGTATCTAACCAAACCTTTTAAATGACCACAGTAGCCAAAAATCACAGGAGATACTTAGCGAGATACATTTGTTTTTGCAGGCTTGTGTTGCTTGAAAATTAAAAAGGTAAAAGTAACATAGTATTACTAGATTACTAAGCAAAAAACTGTAAGTATGTCACATTTTTATCCAAGGATTCACCTTTTCTTAGAAACTCTATCACTTCTCAGAATTAATGGTACAACTATCAACAATAAGGTTATGGTATAGAAATTATTTTTATTATAGAGTAGACAGTAAAAAACCTACTTACAAAGCTTAGCTACTGAAACTCTAGCAATCCAGCTCTCTATATGAAAAATAGGATTTTTTTAAAAAAATTATTCTGCCTTAAACAGTAAAGGACTTCTTGCAGTTCATTTCTCTTTTGGGTATGGAATGCACCTGGAATGCACTTGATAATGGTCTTAATTTTTATGTCACTTGTTTCAAGATTTAGAAGTTTCAGCTTTATTCACTGTGTACAAATTTTTTTTTAAATTTATTTAAATTAAGGAGGGTAATTAAGAACAGAATATATCCATGTCCAACCTCGTATTAGAAATACTAAACAGTATATCTGCACTTGGAATATTTTTTTTGAGCCATGGTAAAAGTAGAGGAGGGATGCGGTGGCTAGGTGGCTAAGACACTGAACTTGTCAATTGAAAGGTCGGCAGTTCAGCAGTTGAAATCCCTAGTGCCGCGTAATAGGGTGAGCCCCCCCCCCACTAAAAGTAGATGAAAATTGCAGTGCATCTTATACACTGAATGTTGCCGAAGCCCCACCCACCCGCCGGCCCCTACCCTTTGGTCATTTTTGCCTCCGTGCGTTGCATTTTCGGCCTCTGCATGCTCTGTTTTAGACCCATTCAAGCTGCAGGGATCATCACAGCACATCGCCACTGATGCCTCGTGTTTTCAGCCTCCATGCATCACTTTTTCAGCCTCTACACACACCATTTTTGGCCTCCATGCATCGCATTTTCGGACGGTTCCAGGCGGCGATGAGCTCTGGTGATCCCCACAGCCTGGAACAGCTGATTGATGGTATTCTGGGAGGCCGATTTAACCACCAATCAGCTGTTTGTGCTAAATCAGGTTGTAATAACATGCTGAAGCTAACCAGGCTGTTTGCTATTTGTTGCAAGGACGCTAGCCAGATGAATACTGATGGATACTGGTAGGCAGAGGCAGATTTTTTTTTCTTGTTTTCCTCCCCAAAAACTAATGTGCATCTTATACTCTGGAGCGTCTTATACTCCAAAAAATATGGTAAAAGAATAGAATACTTTATTTGGCCAAGTGTAATTAGACACACAAGGAGTTTATCAGTGGTTCATAAACTCTCAGTGTACATACAAAACAACAACAACAACAACAACAACAACACTGCTATCATGTCTCCCCTGGTCCTTCTCTTCACTAGACTACCATGCCCAGTTCCTGAATGTTCTGTCCCCGTACCACGCACATACCCAGCCAGCCGAGGGTTAAATAAACTCTTCAAACACTCAACGTCAGTGATAAGGAACTTGGCAGCAACTCCGTGGCTGCCTGCCAAGAACTTTTACTCCGATAACAGACAAAAATACACACAGTTTGAATAGTCCAGTTTGTAATTAAATCCACAGCAAATAGGTGTTGTGTCCGAAGGTGCAAAGTCCCTCGCCAGAGATTAGCTTTCTCCGTCACAGAGTCCGAATGGCCACCACACTCCCTTTTATAGCCTGTGGGGTGTGGTCCAGCGACTCAGCTTAATCTCTGGCACGCCTCCTTTTCTGCTGCGCCTGCTTGTCTCTCCGACGCTGGCATGGGTCCAACCACAATGTTTCTTCGTCACTATCCAACGGCTCGGAAACACCTGGCCTCTGGCCAATCTCTTCTCCTTCGGGAGACACCTGAGGCATTGCCAGAGAGGAGGGTCCTGGAGAGGGAGGCCTGGCCATCTCCTCTCCTTCATGTTCGGAGCCTTCTTCCTCCGATAAGATAGGCTCGGAGGACGGAGCCACAACACTGAATTTCATTTTGTTAGATAGGACCCAATGTTCAAGTCTGTCAAGATCCATCTCAATCTTGAGCCTATCTTCTAGGGCAGTGATGGCGAACCTTTTTGGCACCGAGTGCCAAAAAGGGATCACATGAGCACGCAGCACCAAGTGCCAAAAAGGGAGCACTTTGTGCACGCACTTGTCGGGGCTGCAATCAGGAAGCGGAGTGGCCCAAGGGGTATGCGTGCACCGGAAAATGTATTTCTGGTTTCCGGCAGGCACATGCATGCCGACCAGCATGTCTTCTGGTTACTGCCATGCATGCGCATGCATCAATCAGCTGGCCATTGCTCTTGCTCATGTCAGAAAACAGAAGACCAGCTCTTCCGGCTTCCAGCACTGCTGCATGCACAAAGGCCAGTTGATCGTCATATGCGCATAAGAGCCAGAAATCTGGAAAAGGAACGGGTGATGTCACGCATGCCAGACAACATGGCTCTAAGTGCCATTTTGGGCACGCATTCCATAGGTTCGCCATCATGGTTCTAGGGTGTTAGCTATTTCTGCAAGCTTAATATCATTTGCAAATTTGGTAAGTTTCCCTTCTAAGTCATTTATGAAGATATTGAAGAGTACTGGGCCTAAAAAGAAACCTTGTGTACCCCACTGCTTACTTCCCTCCATGTAGAAGTAGACCCATTAAGGACTACTTGTTGAGTACAGTTTGTCAGTCAGTTACGAATCCATTTGGTGGTGATGCTATCTATCCCACTTTTTTCTAGCTTACCAAGAAGTAGGTTGTGGTCTACTTTGTCAAATACCTTGCTGAAGTCTAAGTATATTATGTCCACAGTATTTCACTGGTGTACTAGTTTAGTCACTATGTTGAAGAATGAAATAAGATTGGCATGATCTGTTTTTAACAAATCTATGCTGGCTACTAGTTATTACTTTACTCATTTCTAGATGTCGGGAAAACTGTTTTTTAGTTATCTTTTCCAGTATCTTGGTCTGTAGTTTCCTGGGTCTGGTTTGTTGTTGTTGTTGTTGTTGTTGTTTTTTGTTTTTTTCATTTTTTGAAGATGGGAACTACATTAGCTCTTTTCCAGTCCTCTGGTAGTTCCCTGGTGCTCCAGGATTTTTGAAAGATGTGATACAGTGGTTCTGAGATGACACCGGCCGCTCTTTTAAAACTCTGGGATGTAATACGTCAGGCCCTGGTGA
Organism: Pantherophis guttatus; assembly: GCF_059756535.1. NCBI lineage: Eukaryota > Metazoa > Chordata > Lepidosauria > Squamata > Colubridae > Pantherophis > Pantherophis guttatus. The sequence goes on from NC_142066.1 coordinate 76,651,822, forward strand.
TTTGTATTCATCAAGATCAGACAGGTATTCTCTTATTATTTTTTTGCTTATTTTAACTTTTGTTTCTAGTCTATGTTTTACAGTTATGTTTTTGGTAGGTTGGGCTATAGTTTCTTTTTGCGTGAGGATCGATGCAAAGAACAAGTTAGCAGCTCTGCTTTCTCTCTGTTGCCTGTTACTTCCTTTCCATCTTTTCTCTTTGGTGGACTGGCTGTTTCCTTGATTTTTTTCTTGTTATTTATATGTTGAAAGAAACTGTTTTTATTATCTTTGACTTTTGTTGCAAGTCTTTGTTCATTTTGAGCCTTTGCTTTCCTGACTTGGTATGACATGGTCACTTTTAAGGTTCCTGCAGTTTCAACTCCACCTATCACTTCTTCTCTGTTTGTAAGAATTAAGTCCAGTATGGATGTCCCTCTAGTTTCCTCCTCTACCTTTTGTCAGCTAGGTTGGTTAGGAACTTATTTGATTTCTCACTTGGTGCAGAATTAATCTTCCAATTGATGTCAGGGTAATTGAAGTTCCCCATTACTATTGTAGTGTGTTTCCTACATATATTTGTTAGTTGGTTAGCAAAAAAGACATCTATTTTTTCTGCTTGATTGGGTGGCCTATACACCTATGGCCATGTCATTCTTTTTTTCTTTTATATTGACCCATATGAATTCTAGGAGGTTTTCATCTTTGTTTTCATGCATTTCTGTAGCAATATAGTGGTCCTTTACATACAATGCAACTCTACTTCCTCTTTTATGGGGTCTGGTTTTTTTGAAGAGTTTGTATCCTTCTATCAGTATGTTCCAGTCATGGTTACATCCCACCAAGTTTCTGTTATTCCAACTATATCAAAAATACCTTCATGTACTAATAGTTCAAGTTTACCCTGTTTGTTCCCCAGACTTTGTGCATTTGTATATAGGCACTTGAGATCTTTATGTCTGTCTCTGAATATGCTTCCTTTGTCTCCTATTTGGTGCTTGAGTTTGTCTTCCTTCCCATCCCTCCTTACTTCATTATTTAACTTGCTTTCTAGGGGTTTTTGCTTGGAATTAGGTCTTGGAGATCCTAAAGATCCGTCCCCCCTCAAATTTAGTTTAAAGCCCTCCTGATAAGTTGAGCAAGTCGTTTCCTGAAAACATTCTTCCCAGTCTTTGTGAGGTCCAGCCCAACCCTTGCCAAAAGCCCATCATGGAAATAGTACAGACCATGGTCCAGGAATCCGAAGGTTTTTCGGCAACACCAACCCTTTAGCCAATACTTCTAGAATTCTTTGTTCTCTTACCGAATGTTGTCCTTTCGTTGGCAGTACAGATGAAAAAACTACTTGTGCACCTAAGTCCTTGACTTTCTGGCCTAGCTGCTCATAATCACTCAATATTGTTTTCAAGTTATTTTTTTGCTGCTCTGATCTCATTTATTAATATATTCCTGGCCTGACTGTACAGCATTCCATCTCCATTTTTGTGTTGTGGCCCGCCAGCAGCCTGCATGAATTGTTGCTGATCCCAACGACGAGGAGGCTGGTTTGGTGTCACGCCAGCAGCCTGTGCAGCCGGTGCTCGAGTCGGACAGCGAGGAGGCTGAAGAAGATGTGATGTCAGAGGCAGAGATTCAGCCAGGGCCTTCAGAACCTCCAGAGGCTCCTTCAAGTGAAGAGGATGAAGTGGAGGAGCCTCTTCTCAATGCATGAGCACACCATGAGCTACCAAAAAGCAGGAGTGGTTACTCAGGAGGAGTATAAGAATAAGGCTTGGGGCTAATTGGCCACTCCCTTAGCCTATTTAAGTTTGCACATAGTTTGTAAACGTTGCAGGAAACAACGCATGTTCGCTCGCTGGTCATTGAATATGGATTTTTTTTGCAAACCTTGCTTCTGGGCTAATTGCCAACTCTTTATCTAAGACTTTATCTAATCTGTGGAATTTCTGGCAGGTTATTAAAGACATTTTATTAACAGCCTGCATTTGCAAAAGACTATGTTTGTAGTAAACCGAGTTGTTCGGAGTTTTGTGTGTGCTACCTTCCTTGGGATCCGTAGCTGGGGCAGAACATATTGTAAGTTTCAAACAGACACAACTGTTTGAGCATAAATGTTAATCAAGATTTGTTATTACTGTAAATGTGTATGCTTTGGGTCATTATACACATGTCCTCACAAAAACTAATGTATGATGTCACAGTATCAGTGAGTTCATCCAAGTCCTGTGATGCAGCTTCAAAAACACTCCAGTCTATGAAATCAAAGCAAACAGGTAATTTTAACTTTGCCTCCTAGGTCCAAGACTTCACTGTTTTAACCACAGGTTTTATAGTTTTAAGTTTCTGTCTATAAACGGGTATAAGATGAATTATACAGTGATCAGAGAGCCTACAGCTGCTCTTTCTAGAAGCGATAAGCATCCTTTAATATGCAGTAGCGGTGGTTTAAAATATTTTTTTCCTCTAATGAGACAGTTGACATGCTTAGTATATCTTGGCAGTTCCTGACTTAGATTAGCATTATTAAAATTCCCTAAAACAACGAGTAGGGAGTGTTCTCTATTCTGTACTGTTCTGTTTAACTGAAGAATATAATTTCTCTTAAATTTTAAACAGCAGAATACTTTCATCCAATGAGGTTTTTATACATGTAAAGGTATTCTACAAAATTTAAAAATATTAAGGAAAATATATATTATTACATATGATTTTATATTCTCTTTATATGGCACTATTGGTTTAAATGACAAGTTTGTTGCTAGCTGACACAATATTTTTCTCCTCACATGGATACTAAGTAAATCATAATTCTACATACATCAGACTGTAGAATTTTCAGAATCTGTCATTTTTATATAAAATATTTTTTAGGTATCAGGGGAAAAAACAAAATAATATTCTATCAAAACAAATTGGTGCTTCATTCAGATCATTCCTCCTAGACACAGGTATGGCAGCCAAACATTTTAATTGTCTTCATCAAATCAGTCAGTGTTAACAAATATAATCTAAAGTGAATTAAACTCAGTATAATCAACATAATATATTATTTTAAAAAATCTTCTAAAAATATTGTAAAACAGAGAATGTTTAGCCTGCCAAACTGGCGTCTAGCCCTGGAAGTTGTCAAAGAGGTCACACAGAAACTTTGACCATTTCTTTCTTTAGTTTGTACAATAATAGAAGTGATGATGATCAGATATGTATCACACTCTTAGAAAGGAACACAGCTGAAACTTCTCCGCTGGGATTCTGGATTTTCCAGTGTTAAAAAAAAAGTATTTGTAATGCTAGTGTACTGTGTTTCCTCTCATGAGAATTATCATAGTTATATAGTTCAAAGGAGAAAGGAAAAGGAAAATGGACGTTGCCTTACCTGAACATCCCTTTTCGGGGCGCTACGGCTCCACTCCATATACAGGATTTTCTCCTCTTCTCTGACAGCAACTGAGAGAAATGTAACAATTTTTTTTAAAACACCGCCCTGTGCTCTAGCCATGCCCCGCTCTAACACCCAGTCTTGAACGAAGGTGCAGCACAGAAAAGAAAACAAACTTTATTCAAAACAACCAAAACCAACAGTAAACAAGCCCAAAACGAACTTCCCCCAGAGCAGGCAGCCCAACTACAAGAATAAGGGGGGGGGAATGGAGTGGAGCCGTAGCACCCCAAAAAGGGACATTCAGGTAAGGCAATGTCCATTTTCCAGAGCGCTACGGCTCCACTCCATATACGGAATATACCCAAGGTCAAACAACAGGGCCAGGCGGCTGACTGCTCCCCCCTGCCCAGAAATAACACTTTGCAACACCCTCCTCCCGAACGCTGCATCGGCAGACGCATAGGAGTCAATTTTATAATGTGTAATAAAGGGTGACAATGAAGTCCAGGTGGCAGCCCGGCAAATGTCCAACACAGAGGCTTGCGTCGCCCAGGCTGCCGAAGTGGCTGCACTCCTCGTCGAATGAGGCAATATTCTAGATGGAACAGGTCGCACCTGGTGCTCATAAGCTGTTGCGATACAGGCCTTGATCCACCAGCCAATGGTAGCCAACGAGATCCTCTGCCTCATAGATGCTGAGTGAAATGACACCAGCAAGGCTTCAGTCTTCCGGAACGACTCTGTTCGTCGAACATAGCGTCGCAGAGCCCTGCGAATGTCCAGGGTATGCCAGAGGACCTCACGTTCGTGACGCGGAGAAGGGCAGAAGTCTGGGAGAATAATCTCCTGCGAACAGTGAAACAACGAATTAACTTTGGGCGTGAATGCCGGGTCCAGACGGAGAACCATAGTGTTAGGATGAAAGATGCACAGGTCCTTCCTAACTGACAACGCCCCGAGTTCGAAAATTCTCTGGGCCGACGTGATCGCCAACAAAAATGCCACCTTAAACGACAAAAACTTAAGAGAAATAGAACCCAAAGGCTCAAACGGAGCAACAGTGAGCGCCTGTAACACCAAGGGCAAATCCCACGTTGGGTAACGATGAACGACGGCCGGACGTAAGTTCGTGGCCCCATGGAGGAACCCCCAGACCCAAGGGTGGTGAGCCAAAGACTGATAAGGTGGAAAGGAAAGGACCATGGAAAGGGCCACCACCTGACGTCGAAGAGTGGCAGGGGCCAACACTCTGTCCAAGCCAGACTGCAGGAACCCAAGAATCCTGAATCCTGAAGAGTCCTGAATCGACGCCGTCGTCAGGTCCACATGGTGGGTGGCTGACCATTGACAAAAAGCCCTCCAAGAGGCCTCATAAATCCTTGTCATTGAGGGACGACGAGCCGCCTGAATGGTCCCAATTACCGAGTCAGGCAACTGTCCCTTCTGCAGTATGACCCGTTCAAGGACCATACGGCCAAGTGGAGCCACTGCGGGTCTGGATGGCAGATGGCTCCTTGGCAGAGGGCGATCCGATGGGGCAGAATCACCCACAAGCTGGATATAGAAAGTTCCACGAGATCTGGAAACCAAGGCCGGCGTGGCCAGTGAGGTGCCACCAGTAAAACCCTCGCTTTCTCCGTGATGATCTTCCTGATTACTTGTGGAAGCAATGTGATCGGAGGGAAGGCATACAACAGTTCGGCCGGCCAGCAACACCTCAAGGCGTCCGAGGCCTCCGCCAATGGAGTCGGATACCAGGAGATGAAACGTGGAAGATGAGCGTTGGCGGGCGTGGCGAAGAGATCGACGACAGGATCCCCGAAGCGGAGGCAAAGCTCCCGAAATAGACAAGGATGAAGTTGCCACTCGGCCTGGTCAATGACCTCCCTGCTGAGCCAGTCCGCCCGTGTGTTGTCCTCCCCGGAGATATGGTCCGCCCGGATCGACAGGAGATGCCTCTCCGCGCACTGGAAAAGTCTCTCAGACTCGAGCATTAGAGCACGTGATTTGGTCCCCCCTTCCCAATTCACATGAGCTTTTGCTGACGTATTGTCCGTGAGGACCAAAACATGACGCCCCTGAATCGACGATTGGAAGTGAAGAAGGGCCAACCGGATTGCCCGCAGTTCGAGCAGATTGATGCTCAGGGCGCGCTCGTCTGGAGTCTAGATGCCCTGAGCGATCTGAGACGAAAGATGGGCCCCCCAGCTGTGAAGGCTTGCGTCAGTGGTAATCATTATCCAGTCCAGAACAAGAAAGTGGCAGCCCCAACAGACAGCCGACGACATCCACCAGCGCAGGGACAGACGGACCTGCGGTGGCACTGGGATCTTCCTGGACGAGCTGGCACACCCCTCCCATTGGTAGGGAAGAAGAAGCCACTGAAAGGGGCGAGAATGTCGGCAGGCCCACGGTATGATCTGGTAACAGGAAACAAACTTCCTGAGCAGTTGGGAAAGAGTCAACAACGGAACAGCTCTCTGCTTCAGGACCCAATTGAGTAGGGTAGAAAGTCCCTCACCCTTTCCGGGGACAGAAACACCTGTCCTTTCACCGAGTCTATTCGAGCTCCCAGGTGCAAAATGGACGTGACGGTGTGATATGGCTCTTTTCCAAGTTTATGGTGAACCCGTGGACCCGGAAGACCTGTAAAACAGATCCATGTCCTGAACTGCCCGGTGTTGAGAGGAAGACAGAACCAGGACATCGTCCAAATAGCACAGTGTCCTCACCGGCACCAGCGTGAGGGACGCCGCCACCACTGCGACCAGTTTGGTAAAAGTTCTGGGCGCCGAGGAGAGCCCAAAGGGCATGGCACAATATTGGAAGTGCAGCCCCCAAACTCGAAGCGCAGAAATTGACGATGCGAAAGGTGAACGGGCACATGAAGATAAGCCTCGCGCAAGTCCACCGACTGCAAAAGGTCCCCCTGGCGTATCAATGCAAGAATTGAACAGAGCGAGTGTATTTTGAGGTGACGGTAGCGTACCGACGGTAGCCCGATTCAACTACTTCAAATTGAGAATCCCTCTGACACCTCCGGAGCTCTTTGGAACCAAGAACAGGACAGAGTAAAACCCCTTCCCCAACTGGTCCTGAGGGACCGGCTCTATCGCCCTGATCTCCAGCAGATGATCGATCTCCACTAACATCAACTGATGACGCTCGGAGGAAATCGGTACGGGGCACTGATGAAACGGGTCGGAGGCTGTCCACAAACTCTATAGACAGACCCTCGGCCACTGTCCGCTGCACCCAACGGACCTGAGCCGACAGTTCCCACTGACGGTAAAAGCTCCCGAGACAACCGCTGATGGGGCCTGGAGCCAGCGAGTCATTTGCCCCATCGGAAGGACTTGGAGCCTGAGCTGCGAAAGGGACGCTTTGAAGAGGCTTGAGGGCGGCCTCTGTCTCGGAAGCTCTGCCTGTCTGAGAATCGGTCGGCCGAGTGGAACGACTGGCGAAAGTTCGAAGAAGCACCTGACCCGGAATGGGGCGAAAGGACTGGCGTTGTGAATAAGGTATGAAACGCCTGTCCTGTCTTCGGGAGGTCGATGGAAGGACCTTCTGCTTATCTTTGTCCTCTATAAGTACAGGATCTAGAGCTGCTCCAAACAAGGTCGGGACCTTATACGGCGCCGCCACCAACTTCCATTTAGTCTTGAAGTCGACCTTCCAGGGGCGCAACCAGAAGAGTCGGTGGGAAGTGACGGTCGCAGCGAGGGCCCGCGAAGCAAACTTCACAGAACTCAGAGACGCGTCCGCCAAGTACTCTGTAGCAGCAATAATTTTGTTCATGTCATGGTGTAAATGTGTTTCCTCCGGTGGCAGACGCTCCTGCAACTGCCGGAGCCAAATCAAGAAGGCCCGATTTAAAAAGGATGTGACAGTTCCAGTCTTAATGGCCCAAGACACGGCTTGATGAGCTTTGCGAAAGGCCAATTCTGTGCGCCTATCTTCCAATTTCAGACAGTCCAGAGGCTCGGCATAAAGCATCGACTGGGAAGAGAGCCCGGCCACGGGAGCGTCCACTGAAGGCAACTCCAGCAAAGCCTCCAACTCTGGAGCCGCGCAAAACAGCTTTTTGTCCAAATTGGTGGGCACAGTAGAGGACCCTGGCTGGCTCCACAGAGCCTGCAACACGTCCGTGAACAGCTGGGGACACGGTATAGAGTCCTTTTCATGTTTGGCCTGCTTAAATAGGGCATCATGCGGACCCACCTGAGGCTGAAATGTTGGAGGTTGAGCACACACAGAGCCCAAATTAGTCGTTAGGCGCACCTTGTGGAGTAGGGACTTGAATAAGGCTGGCCGAAACAGTCCCTTGAAGGCAGGTAAAAGCCCCTCGTCTTCCGAGAATTCTAGGTCCTCGGGATAGTCCTCCTCACCCCCAGACTCCTCAGAAGAAACAGGTTCGTGGCGTAGAGGCGAACGCGAACAGCGTGGGGCCGAAGTAGTGGGGGCCTCACGAGTGGCCTCCGGGGGTTGGTATTGGGCCACAGAATGAGCACCCGCCGCCATGATGGAGGCCAACGCAGTGGAAATGATGGTCTGGAAATCAAATTGAGAGCCCATGGCCTGCTGTGGCGCAGCTCGCAAGGCCGCCGCAGTGGGAGTGAAGGTGGCGGTAGGCTGTTGGTGACGGGACCGCTGAAAGGTGCCTACTCCAACTGCTGAAACATCTGGGAGAGATTGCGAAAACCCTCTGGATAATGCCAGCAGAGCGGAGGAACATGGCACAGTCATGCCCTGCTCCGAAGGGTGAGACGCCTGTGAACAGGCCGCCACAGACTGGTTGGCAGGTGCTGTTGCTGCTATCTTTGCTTTTTCAAATTGATGCTCCAAGGCCTTGTGCCTGCAGAGCGCATCTTTGTCGGCTGAAGCTGACGCCCTGGAATGGTGGGCCTTACGGCTGCCGGAGGCCAACTTTCTGCTGGATTGTTTCTTGTGCGAAGAAACGGATCTGGCAGGACTGGCCTCCTGCTCCATGTCCGATGAAAACGAGGAGTCTGCCATGGCACAAGGGGCGGCTGAGCGTATATTATTATTAATTATGTATTATGTATTATGTATTATGTATTATGTATTATTATTATTATTATTATTATTATTATTATTATTATTATTATTATTATTATTATTATTAGGAGGCAGGTAGAGCACCCCACACAAGGCCAGCCTATAGAGGAGAGCGTGGAAACTAGGCTTCTTCAAACAGCCACCATGAGATGCCAGGCAATACCGTCCCTGTGGCGCAGCAACTTGCCAATACGGGGGGAGGGGCAGGGCAAAAGGCCCGCGCAACCTCTGAAACCCCCACAATCCTCTCAGGGGCCCAGAAAAGGGACCACCCACAAGCGGAGAAAGGGACAAAGGTGGCTCCACGCCTCGCAGAGAGCCAACGGAAAAAAACAAGCTCACCCGGGCCATACAAAATGGCAGGCACCAAAGGAGGTGACACAAAATGGCGCCCACAGTACTCACACACCAGTCCTCGAGGCCCAGGGTGACGGAAACAGGTCTGCGAGCCAAGCCAGCCACACAGCCTGACCGCGAGCAGGCAAGCCACAGTTAATCGAAAGGTCTTGAAATCGCTGCTCCAAGTGTCTAAGTGACGGCGCCACCTGCAGAGCCCTGACGGGACAGCCGCCGCACGCCTGCCTATACCAAAACGGACCTGCACGAGCCCGTGCGAGGCTCCAATGCCGCCTTCCTTTGCAGAGCGCGCCGTGGAGAAACCAGGAAGGGCGAGGCGAGCACGGGAGACAAAGCCGGCGCCCGATTCCCCCGGCGGCACGAATCCACCGGATCCACCCCGAGGGGTTGGAATCCGGGCCTGGGAGCGCAGAAGCGCAGAAGCACGGCACGACCACAGCAGGCACGTTGCCGGCGACCCAGCTGGTGAACGGCAGAACGCCACAGCGCAGGTATCAATCCGACAAAAAGTCACTAATCAAAAATAAAGAAAACTCCTACACACAGAAAATTAAGCTAAAGAGCACAGGGCACCAAAAAAACACCTCAGTCTGTCAGCAACTGAGAGAAAGACTGGGGTGTTAGAGCGGGGCGTGGCTAGAGCACAGGGGCGGTGTTTTAAAAAAAATTATTACATTTCTCTCAGTTGCTATCAGAGAAGAGGAGAAAATCCTGTATATGGAGTGGAGCCGCAGCGCTCTGGAAAATATTGAATTCTGCTGTGGAAGGGGAAAGGGAAAATGTTGCAGACCAATTGTTGAAAATATATTAACAAAAAAACACAGAGGTGGAAATAATACAGAGAATGTTCTCTAAATCTCCTATCCAGAGACAAGACATTCTATACCAGAGATGGCTAATCTTTTCCAGACCGAATGCTGAAAGCGTGGGCGTGCATGCCCGAATGTGTCCAGGTGCGCCCAAACCCCCAAAATGCAATGTGCATACAGCCCCTGTGCATGTGCCCCATACATGCATTCATGCCCACCACATGTCCCCCGTGCATGTGTGCATGGCCCTCCCACACATACCCCACCCCCTGCGCATGCATGTGTGGCCCCCTGCATATGCCCCCCAGTACGGACCCTGCCCCCACGCATACACGGCGTTCCAGACTGGATTGCCACCATCCAGTTATAGATCAGCATCCTGCCCACCACCAGTGCCTCCATGGCCTGCCCGATGGCCTGGCCTTGCAGCCTGTACAGCTTCCCTTTCACTGGGACCACCCCTGCCCTGCCCCATATGGGAAAGCCATAGTCACGGTAAGCACAGCCACTGGCAGCTCTGCCAAACTCTCCGGAACAAGATGGGAATGAGAAGGAGGCAGGCAGGGTAAGAAGGAAGGAAGGAAGGAAGGAAGGAAGGAAGGAAGGAAGGAAGGAAGGAAGGAAGGAAGGAAGGAAAAAGAAAGAGACGGATTTTTTTGTGAGGAGGCAGCAAAAGAAGCAGCATTCCTTGGCTGGGAAGTGGGTAAAGGCAGAAAAGGAAAGTAAACCTCAGAGCCTGTAAATCAAGTGCAGTTTCTGCCGTTCGTTGAAAAAGAAGGGAAAAAAAGGGGGAGCCGAAAGCTAAATCCCCGAGCCTGACATCGCTCCAGCTGGCAGTTGATCTCTCCAGCTCTGGTTTCGATTAATCACCTCCTTTAGCTCCAAACCTCGCCTCCTTTAGTTCAGAAGCAGCCACATGGGAGAGGAGGAGGCTGGGGGTGGGAGTTTTCTCCCTGGGTTTTTAAAGTCGTGAGGTTTTTCTTCCTCTTTTTCCTTGCTTCGCGGCACCGCTGTCCAGCTCTGGGAGTGTCATTTCTGAACTGCGGGGATTTTTTCCTTCAGAAGAAAAGGCGGTGGGAGTGGAGGAGGCAGTGACTTCAGCTTGTAAGAGTCCTGTCTCTGACTTTGTATTCATCTCCTCTCTCTCTCTCTCTCTCTCTCTCTCTCTCTCTCTCTCTCTCTCTCTCTCTCTCTCTCTGTGGCTTCTTTTTCTCCCCCACTTCTCCCTTCCTCCAATTTCTTTTTTTCTTGGACGCAAAGGAGAGGTGGGGAGGAGGGGTGAGGTTGTCCCAAAAAGCGAGACCCCAAAATTAAAAGAATGGCTTTTGAAAAGCTTAAAAAGTTACGATGCTGACCCTGGGCCAGGGATTTCTCTTTTTATTTTGAGAAAAAACAAACAGCAGGTATCCGAGCAGGCATTCTTGGCTCTTAATAAAGGCCACATTTAAAAGCTGGGGGGAGGGGAAGTTGCCTTCTCCTCCAGGAAAGGGAAGGGAGGGGGAAGAAGGAAGGAGATGGGAATGAGGAGGAGGGAGGGAGGGAGGGAGGAAGGAAGGAAAGAGAAGGGAATGAGAGAAGGAGGGAGGGGGGAAAAGGGAGGGAGGATGAATGAAATCCAGTTTGACATTCCCAGTTTAGGGGAATGTAGGTTCTGGTTTCAGTTTAGTTCAGTTTACTTTTTAAAATCTTAATCTATGTACCGTATTTTTTGGAGTATAAAATGCACTGGAGTATAGAGACACAGCTTAGTTTTTGGGGAGGAAAAAAGGGAAAAATAATCTGCCTACCAGGTATTCATCTGGCTAGCGTCCTTAGTCTGGTCAGCTTCAGCACATTAGTTTGCTGGTTTTGAGCGTGCGCACACACTTTTTATCCTCTACTTGGGGATAAAAACCAGCTTTTAAAGCACAGCTGATCTTTGGAGAGAGAAGCAATGAAAAAAGCAGGCAAAGCTTGGAAGATCGCTTCACTCACTAGCACCTTGTTAGGGCTGAAAAACAGCTTCTAAAGCACAGCTAAGAGGGAGCAGCAATGAGAAAAGCAGTGTGTCGTTAGGGCTGAACAAAGCTTCTAAAGCACAGCTGAGCATCGGAGGGAGCAGGCAAAGCACAGAAGATTGCTTCACTCGCTAGCACCTCAGGGCTGGAAAAAAGCTTCAAAAAAGCTACATTCGGAGTATAAGATGCACCCAAATTTTCAGCCTCATTTGGGGGGGGGGAAGGGAAGTGCATCTTATACTCCGAAAAATACAGTAATTTTAATGTTTTAATATTTCAATTATTTTTAGGCCTTTTAAACTAATTTTTAACAGGGTTTAATCACACTTGCTTCTTTTTTAAATTTTTAATTTTTATATGTTGTTTTAGAGATTAATATAGAAGAGCAGCAACAGCAGCAGAAATGTTTTCTATCTGTGCTTTTATCAATGAACCAGGACTGATAAGATTGTTTGGACCTTTTACTTTTTCAGTATAAGTATTTTTAAATAGACTTGTGATAGTCAGGCAACAAATTGTAACAGGCAAACCTCTCTCGGAGATAACATGGCTGAGACGCCAAGACAACCCAAGATAAAAGACTTTTTCCAGAACAGACACTCACCCACCCACCCCCAAACAAACCTAGCCCCTTACTGGATTGGGAAGAGGACGATTGCTTCTCTGTGGAGGAGGGAGTTCCAGGTACAGTAGGAGCTGGGGGGGGAGGAGGAAAGCAAGAATAATATTAGGAACAATTTTAAAGGAGACTTGGATTTGGTTAGTAGGCAAGAATTGCCTACTAACAGCACAGTCTCTGCCATATTTGACCAGCTCCTGAAAGCAAATGGAAGGATTAAAGAACTAAAGTTTCTAATGGGAAAAAATATTAATAATTTAGATGAAGATGTAAACAGCAAAGCTCACTCATGATGTTTGGCCAGCCTGTGTGGACTGAGAGGGCTCAGGACAGAGAGGATACGGTAGAGAGGCTGATATTGCAGAGACATAGGATCTTACTCCAAGTTGCTAACACCCCTCTGAACACGGGCAGGTGACATAACAGGAGAATGGTTTTGATCTCTCTATCCCAACTTTTACACTGTAGAGTATATTCCAATGAGCTAACAGAGATTTCTTGGCTCCCCGACAGACAAGGCTGCAAAAGAATACTGCTAACCTTTGGGAAGATTGTTCTGCCATCAATGTTATTCAGGCTTGAGACCCCACTAAAGAAACTCTGTATTTGGCCAAGACAGGTATTTCACACCACCCAAATTCAGTCCCTGTTAAAGTCTGGGCAGAGAGCCAAGAAAGTGAGGGAGGTTGACATCAACCTTGGGAACTCCAAAATACTAACAGCCAAACAAACAAGCACTCAACTAACAATGTTAGAAAAAGATAAGGACAATAAAAAAGAATATTTAAACCTACACAATGGAAAGCTTCTGTTCATGGATGACGAGGAAGAGCTAGTCCGCCACTTTGCCACCCTTTGCCCAGGAGACCAAGAGATGACACTAACGAAGATTGAAATAATTGGTCAAATGTTGAGGTTGGCAAGTAGTGCAACAGAAAGCTTGAATGTTTTGCTTCCTTCTGGCAGCTCCTCCGTGGGATTGCTATCAAATCCGGCTTCTGAAAGCACTCAATCTCCAATAAATAAAAAGAGAAGGCATACCAGTCCAAAACAAAAAGAAAAGGAAAAGGACATCCAACAGGATTTAACAGTACAAGTCCAAATTAACCATCCAGTAGGACAACTAGACAAGGAGAAGGAAAGCAAAGTACCCGCCCACCTGAAGAAATGTCAATCTTAAAGCAAAAGCAGAAGAACACTGGCAAGCAAGATAAAAAGGAGCAACAAAAACAAGATTTGCAACTCACGAGGAGAAATACCGAACCTCACAATAACTAATAATCTATACGGGAAGCATAGTTAATATCAAACCAGCTCCAACATCAAATTGACATCCGGCATTCTTACCACCCAGCAGGGGTGAAATCCACTTATCTTCACTACCTGTTCACAAATGTGAGCATGTGCCTCCTCCATGCATGCGCAGAGCCTTCTGTGCATGCGCAGATGGGTCAAAAATGGGATGTGATGACGTCCGAGCGGGTGGGCGGAGCTTACGTCGCCGTCACTACCGGTTTGCCCAAGTTGAATAGAACTGGCTGAATTTCACCACTGTCACCTAGCCAGCCAACCAAGCCAGACAACTTTGCCTCCAGGAATCCCATACAGATGGTGACCTGGAACATGACTGGCGGGAAAGGGATAGTTGATAGTGGACTAATGAACTTTCTCTCTAGATGTAATAGCCATTCAAGAAACCTGGTTCAACGAAGTGAACAAAACAGTACAACTGGCAGGCTTTCAGGGATGGGCCTCCCCAATCTAAAAAACAAAAACCAAAGGGAGACCATCTGGTGGGTTATGCATTCTTATAAAGCAAGAATTGAAAGATAGTTCAGTGGTTCTGAGATCTCGTCTGCCAGTTCCTTCAGAACCTTATTCCTCATACTCTGTACATTGGTGTATAGACATTTGAGTCCATTTTGATTGACCCTATGTTTACTGTCTACATAAACTGTGTTGTGCCTGACTGCCCCTACTTTCTTGTCACCTGTTTGATTAGTACACATGGTATGGCACTCACTATTAAATGCTTGGTTTTCCTTGACAGCAAGGCTGATAGTCTTACCCACCCAAATATCTATGTTACATGCACTGATAACTCTATTAATTTTAGATTGCTGGGTACAGAAATGTTCTGTATCAATTAATTCTCTGTCACCACTGTACAGTTTCAATGTTTATCCAGAAAATCTGTGAAATTAATGCCAAGTAACTCAGTCCCTTTCTTTGATGGATGCAAACCATCTTTTTTTACAGTTTTTCATTGGACCAGCTGCAGACATCATGACTAATAAAACCAAAGCCTTTCCTTTTACACCACTCCTTTAGCCACATGTTAAACTCCGCTACATGCTGGCCTTTCCTTTTTTATTCCTTATATACTGGTAAAACCTCTGAAAAGATAAGCCTACAACCTATACTACAAAGTTCTTACCCCAAGCTCCGGAAATCATTCTGCACAGAAAGTACATCTTTTGGAGACAGATCATTTGTGCCAAGATGTATATGCCATATTGATATTGATACCTGCCATATTCCTGTCGGCTGAAAAATGGCAATAGTGGTCCCCATATACAAAAAAGGAAATAAAAAGGATCCTAGTAATTATAGTCCTATCAGCCTGATCAATATCGTAGCAAAAATATATGCGAGGTTCCTTCTGAACAAAATGGAAATCTGGGCAGACGAAAATCATATTCTTGTAGAAGAACAAGCAGGCTTTAGACAAAGCCAATCTACCATTGACAACTGCTTTGTTCTGAACCATCTAGCTGCCAAATATGCCTATAAGAAGAGATCCCTATACACAGCCTTTATAGATCTTACATCTGTATTTGATATGGTATGTAGAGATGTACATAAACTGACAGCTCTTAAAATTGAACATAGACTACTAATCCTAACTAAAGCCCTATATACAAATACTCGTTTGAAACTGCAGTATGGGGTTAATGGAGCCCTGACTAACAGGATTCACACAAGCAAAGGGGTAAGGCAAGGGTGCATTTTAGCCCCATTACTATTTAATTTATGTATCAATGACTTGCCAGAATTAATGAAAGACCCTATGATGCACATGCCAATGATCCTAAATAGAAATTGTAACACCTTGCTCTATGCTGATGATATGATCCTACCATGTTTCCCCAAAATAAGACCCTGTCTTATTTTAATAAGGGCTTGGCCTTATTTTAATAAGTGCTTGGTCTTATTATCAGGAGGGTCTTATTATTTTGGGAGTGCAGGAGGTGGTGAGTGTAGCCATCTCATGGCTGCTGCTGTGTTGCGCTGCTGTGGCCCCACCCCTCCTCACCTCCTACCAACACGAGACAGATGTCTTATCTGCTTTGCAGCTCTGTTGCATGTGTTGCCGTTGCCTGCAGGCAAACACATTGTAGGGTAAAACCAAACTTCTCGCAAGTTCGAGAAGTTTGATTGAACTCGCGAGGTTTTTTTTTTAACACTACGTGTTTGCCTGCAGACAACGGCAAGACAGACGATGGAGCTACAAGGCAGGTAAGACACATCTCGCGTCTACCCAGTCCCACCCCTCCCCACTTGGCACCCCTGGTGAGAGGGGGAGAAGAGACGGCAAGAGGAGCGAGTCCTGGCTCGCTCCATACATCTCACTTCTCCTCCACCCCACCTGCCACCACCCTCAATAAGAGCCGGGCACTGTGGAAAAGGGAGTCAGGTGGGCACGGGCTTTGGGCATCTGGGGCTGCTGCGAGTCACCCGGCTGAGAGGTGGGAGTGGGTGTTTGCAAGTGATCGCTTCCCCTTTGCCTTTTCTCCCAAAAGCGCTCCTCAGGCACAGCCACTTCTGCAGCAGGAGACTCGTGCCTCACACCAGCCTTCCGAAGGATAGCAACAGCTATCCACAATTTTTTAAGCCTTATTTCGTCCTGACCCACATGGTCCAGTACGATCGGGATGAAATAAGAGTAAAAAAAATTGTGCATAGCTGCTGCTACTGTACCCTTCAGAAGGCCGGCGCTAGGCACATGGGGCACACTGCTTGGCCTCCTGTTGCAGAAGTGGCCGCAATTGATGGCAAAAGCGGCTGCGCTTGCTGGAGGCACCGGCCAGAGTGGCACCCGCGAAGCAGCTGTAAATGGCGGCCAGAGCGGCTCAGATGATCGGATTAAGTAAATTTTATCCTATAACTATGTATTTTATCCTACTCTCATTTTAAATTGTTTGTTTAGAATTTTATTGGTAATATGTGTTTGAACCTATACATTGATATGGCCTATAGGCTAACACACACACAAAAAAACACACACACACAAAGGCAGAAGCTTCTCCACACCAAGGATAAAACACCCAGACACAAACTGAGCAATGTGGTATGTGCAGTACAATGCAATGAGCCATGTGCAGATCTGTACATTGGGGAAACAAAACAACCACTTCATAAATGCATTGCACAACATAAGACAACAAACCCATCAAGACTAGATTCAGCAGTCTATCTGCATTTGAAAAACAAAGGCCACTCTTTTACAGACAGTAAAGTCCATATTTCGGACAGAGAGGACCATGTTTGAAAGAGGGGTCAAAGAGACCATCTCTGTCAAAATTGAACAGCCCTCTCTCAACAAAGGGGGAGGATACAACATCAACTATCTCCAGTCTACAACACAGTCCTTTCAATAGTTCCAAGAAAGCTCCAGTCCCATTTGCACCACTCAGGTGACCCTGACAATGCAGATAAACTTCCAGGTGGCCTTAATGACTTGCTAAAAGAATGCAAATTCTTTTAGCATTGCAGAATGCTGTCTGCAAGGAATATAAACCCTTCCATTACCAACCATTCAGTCAGAGCTGAAGAAGCTTCTTGGATGAGAAGTGAAACATCTTCAAAGAAAAAACAGAAAGTTTAGTTGCCTCTTAAAAAAGCACCTTTGGGACAACCATGACCTGAGTGACTGAGAATCTCCATAGACAAAAGGATAACACAAATAACTATTGTTATTGAACTGCTCTTTCAGCCTTTCTTCTGATCACTTATTCAAATAATGTAAAAACTATATTTCTGATATATTACAAACTAACTATGCAACTGATCAACCATGACTATCAACAAGATTCTCATGGGACAAAATATATAACTAGTTTAAATGGGTTTGCAGGCTTGGGATGCAAATACATGAGGTAAAAAAAAATCTCTTTCCTGTTGAACAAGTTCAGAGCATAACAACTATTTGTTTTTATTTATATATTTTGGTATACAATAAAGATATTGTAATCTAAAGAAAATATCCATAAACTACTAAGTTTTTAGAAAATTCAATCTACAATCAGCACTTAGAAAAGTAATTTTTTAAAAATCTAAAAATATATAATATAAGACAGCCTATCTGCAATTTGCTGGTTATTCAGAGACATATCAATTATTTCCTTGATTACAGAAATTTGGAAAAAAAATCTTATTTGATATATATATCAAACATATATGTTTGTTAAGCTAGAATTATATTAATTTATAATTATTTTAGCAGAAAAAAACAATAACTTATACAATAAATTTTTGATTTTGAATTAAATGAAAGGGGTGTTGGTCTTACCTGATACGCCCAACGAGATATCAGATAAGACCAATGCCCCTTCTCCATAGTGGTGGAGATAGCATCCAGGAATGGGACATACCAAAGCTGGCTGTACTACGGGTGGGCTGCAGTCTGGTCTGAAATCCCCTCCTCCATATGGACACGCTGAAGCACTCGACAACCAAATGCTGCCTCCACCAAGGCGAAGATGTCCAATTTATAGTGCTTGATGAAAGAGGAAGGAGAGGACCAAGTTACTGCTCGGCAGACCTCCTCTATAGAGGCCTGCGTTGCCCATGCCGCAGTCGTAGCCGCACTCTGGGTGGAGTATGCAGTTATCTGGGAAGGTCTCAGAAGGGCCTGCAGTTCATAGGCCTTGGCAATGGTCAACCTAAGCCATCGTCCCACCATGGAAGGGGTGACCCTGTTGCCTAACATGGCTAGCTGGAATGAGACAAACAGGGACTCTGTTTTCCTCAGGTCAGCAGTCCATTTGACATAGATGTGGAGGGCCCTCCTCATGTCCAAGGTGTGCCACCTTTTCTTCAAGAGGTGGACTGGTGAGGGCAGAAGTTAGGCAATATCAGTTCCTATACCCTGTGGAACCAGGTATACCTTGGGTATGAAGGAGGGATCCAGCCATAAAGTCACTCTATCTCTGTGAAAGACACACAGGTCCTGTTTCACTGACAGAGCCACCAGCTCAGACACCCTCCTGGTAGATGTAATAGCCATGAGAAATGCTACTTTACAAGTCAGGCAGCACAGGCTGGCCAATCTTAATGGCTCATATGGGGCCCCAGTGAGGGAGTTCAAGACCTTAGACAGGTCCCATGTAGGGTATCTGTGCATCACAGGGGGACATAGATTGGTCGCGTCCCTGAGGAATCTGCAGACCGTGGGATGCTGTGTGAAAGACTCCAGCAATCGCACGTCAATACCAAGGACATTGCCGCCACCTGCCTCCTGATGGTATTAGGCAACAGCCCTTTATCTAGTCCATCCTGCAGAAACTCCAGGATTTGGGCTATCATCACCTCCATGGGAGAAATACTTGTCTTGGCACACCAGGTATAAAATGTATATACTTTCAATGGAGGGTCTCCTGGAAGCTTGAATTGTTTTGATGACCCTGGAGGAAAAATTGTCCTCCCTCAGAGTGCTCCACTCAAGCACCAGGTGGTCAGATGGAGCCATTGTGGGTCCAGGTGGAGCAAGGCCCCCGGCTGAAGGAAACCTCACTCTGAGGGATCCTCCAAGGTCAAGCCACCAAGGGATTTACGAGGTCAACAAAACAAGGTCTTCTGGGCCAGTGTGGTGCCAGAAGTAAAATCTCTGCCTTCTCCTCCAGGATCTTCCATATCAGGAAGAGGAGGGAAGGCATACAATAATCCTGGAGGCCATGGACTGTGGAGAGCATCGACTCCCTCCGCCCCCGGTGCCGGAAACCTGGCATAAAACCTTGGTAGCTGAGAATCGTCTGAGGTGGCAAACATATCCGCCTCCGGGAGGCCGAAACGGTCTGTCAGTTCCTGGAAGAGGGATGGGTGCAGGCGCCACTCCGCGTGGTTGATGGATGCTCTGCTGAGCCAGTCCACCTGCACGTTTGACACTCCAGAGATATGCTCCGCTGTGATGGATAACAGGTGCTTCTCTACTCAAAGGCCCAGCTGCATTAGGGACCTGGAGAGGGTACCCCCCTGATGATTGATGTGCTCATTCACGGCCACGTTGTCCATCAGCACTAATATATATTTTTTTTATAAAAAGGTTTTTTTTTTTTTTTACACATACACACACACAAACGTACAATATATTTTTGCTGATCAGAGTATTTGGCTGGTTAACAAATTTAAACAATTTTTAATTTTTACAACTAAGATTACCATTTCTATACTTCCTTTTTGCCATAGTGTTCATTTTCATCTATGTTTTACCAATTTTACCCTTCATTTTCATCTCTAATTTTAACCAGATTCCAATTTCCCTTCTATTCTATATTAGACCCCAATCCATCATCAAAATAATTAATTTTATGATGTTACAATTGTTCAATTCTTACAGGAATAGTGAGCCTACTTATTTTAAAACTTACATTTTCTTAAGTAATACAGTCCAAGATTTTGATATAATCAGTTACTTCTATAAGTATCTTTTCTATTTATATATTCAAACACTTAATGAAAAAGAAAAAAAGAAAAACAAATATAAGCATAGCTGTTCCAATTAGTTCCATTTTTGTACATCAAATAATTTCCCCATATGTTCCTCCAAACTACATCTTAATCATTTCTACTTTCATCACAATATATCATTAAAACTATTTCATCTCGGATTCAACCTGAGGAAGTGTTTTGTAGGATTGACAGAGCTTATCGAATAAACTCTTGGACTGCCAAGCAAAGGCAATTGCCTAGAGATGTGGTAATCTATTTTTCAGATAAAGAAATTAGGAATAAAATTGTGCAAAATTCCTTCAATTCTAATTTGCAATTGTATGGAAGAAAGATTTGGATTTACAAGGAACTCCCACCTAAGATATTAATGGAAAGGAAGAAATTTGGCTTTCTGGTGTCTGAGTTAAAAAGGAGAAATATTCAATTCCGGTGGGATGTCCCAGTTGGTATTATATTGAGATATCAAGGAGAAAGATACCAGTTAAATACTGTTGAAAGGGCGGAAGAATTTTATCAAAATAGGTTGAAAATGAATTTAACGTCTTCAGATATAATACAGGATAAGCAGAAGGAGCTGGAACTAAAGACAGAGACTGTACCAGATAAATTGCCTTTGGATTTATCGGATACCCCAGCTGGATTATCTACAAATTTGAGAGAAGTGCCATCTGATTTTAATGTGATGATTTATCAAGGCAAGGACAAGCATGGAAACCAATTAGAGGATATACAAGGGATAAAAAAGAAATGCGAGACACAAAAAATTAGGATGGAGGTCAAACCCACAAAAAGAAAACAAAAAAAGAAATAGGTTGTACAAAAATAGAAATTTCTAACCCAAGCAACAGTGAAGCCAGTGATTTTAAAATATGAATGATTATGTGAAAACATAGAGGAGGCGACATATTGGTCAATATCATCCTGAGGATAGTGGCAGATCTCTGCATTGCCGTAATTTTGGGACATGGAAAGAGCCTCAAATTGATGGTTTTGAATTATCTATTTTGAAACTTCTTTTTGTGTTGATAAATATATTATAATTATCTTGAATTATAAGGCAAGAGAATCACATTGGGACATGCAGAAGATCGGGTTGTTACCCAATACGATGATGGAAATTAATAATCCTGATGAAACCCACAATTATTATTATATGGAATACAATTATAATGTCACTCGGGTGGTTGTTTTTACTTTTATATATATAAGAAGATGTTTACTACTGATGGGGGCAGATATGATTGGAGATCTTGAATAAACTGTTGCATCCGCAAGCTATGTCACCCTATTATGGATGTTGGTTTTAACAATCCAGTGGAAAGACTTCAAGAAGATATTATATGGACTATAAATTTAAAGTTATTGTCTTTTCTTTTTTTTATTTAGATATAATGGAATATATATATATATATATTTTTAAGTAGTGTGGGCAGTGAACTAAAGATATCAAGAATTGTTGTGTATGGTAAATTTGTAAGACAGTGGGTGAATAAGCTAGCTACAGACTGATTAGTTTAAGAAAAGGGATTTTTAAGTGATACATTTAGGGGAGTGGAGGAAATGGATAGAGTGGAATAAATGTTAAATTAGATTTTATGGGGAGCCCGCTTTGAAATGTTATTAAAGTAGGACTTATTGTATAGTTTTAAAGTGGAAGGTGGTTTTGAATTGTTGCAATAATGCATAGATATAAAACACTATTATGCTAAATTAGAGTTATTTTATAATAGTTATAGTATAATGTGTTTGTTTTTTTTTGTTTTGTTTTTTTTTCTCTTCTTCTTTTCTGAAATGTATGGATAAAGGGGGATTTATAATACTTTTAGTAAGTAAAGGTCAGTATTTTGAGGAGGGAGTAAGTAATCTGTTATGAATTAGGGTTTTTTTTTTTGTTACGAAGAAGTCACAGGGGGGGAAGGGTGGGGAGGGGGGGTTAGGGAGGGGGGAGGGGGGGGAAAAAGGGGGAAAAATTTGTATTTGAAAACCTTTTCAATAAAAAAAAAAAAAAAAAAAAACTATTTCATCTATTACAATTTCCTCAATTAAATTTAAAAAGTCTTCTGACTATTATTATCTACTTGCTTCTCCTATGTATTATTTCAAATCCTCGCTTAATCATTTTAATATACACCACCATAAACCATTGACAATATTTCAATTATTACATTTTAGACTTATTCATATTTCTCAAAAAAGAAAAAACAAAACAAAACTCATCATTATCTAGATTTCAAAAGTATAAATGATAATATTTCAATTATTGTATATTTCATTTTCACCATCATATACTTTATCATTATTACTTGCTACAATTCACATTTCAGTTCTAAATATATATCTTAAATTCCTCTTTCATTTCCTTCTCCTTTTCTCCCTTTTCAGTTTTATTTTTACTTTTTTCTTTCCCCTTCTTTCCTGCACTCTAAAATCCTATTCTCTCCTATTTTGCCCTATGTTGCCCGTTGTTCCCTCTCTCTTTTCTCTTTTTTTTATTTCACCACTATTTAGCCCGCTGTTTAACCCAATATTGTCATTCTGTATATAAAAGTTCTGGATTCTTCTCTTCTTTCTCTCTTTTGTGTTTTTTCACTGTAAATCCCAGTGTAATCATTTAAATTCTTTTGTTTCTAGTCCATTCTTCTTTCCATGTTTGTCTCTTTATAGCCTCCCTATTACTTTCATTGCTAATCCCAATGTAATCTTTAAAACCTCTTTTTTATTATTACTATCCACATATTCAAATACATTTTCACATTTGGTCTCATTATCTTCTTTATCTTCAGCCTCTGTGTCGCTTCTCCCTCTTTGTTTCCTTATCAGCTTGTACGTATTCTTTCCCGTTTTTTATGTCTTCAGATTTTGATTCCCCATGTATCATTGTGTTATTTCTCTTATTTCCATTTTCCATAACAAATATATCGCTTTAATCATTTCTCTAATTTCCTGTGCCATTTTATTCTTTTTAAGTTGATATTGTTCCAATTTCAAAAGTTCAGTAGTATTCCTCCCCCCCCAAAGTCAAGCCGCTTGCAAACAAAGGGATCCTCCCCAAAAGTTCTCACAGCTATTATCTGTAAAGTTCATGATTTTCCAAAACACAGACCAAGTTACAATGTTTCTTTTTGCTCCTGATCGTGTCTCTCTTGCAACCCACAATTTCCAGTTATTTAACAAGTATCCATTTTGTTTCAGTATGTTAACAATCTTAACTAGTTTCTCTTTTTCTTTTTGGCTTTGAGAATACCAAGTCAATTTTGTAGTTCAGTCCAGATTTAAACAACTCTTTTCCTTTCTTTTTCCCTTTTCCCCTTTGTTTATACAACATTTCTGTTACAAAGCTTATTATCCCTTCTCTTTTTATTTTTCTTAAAGTTCACGAGAAAGAGGAGAGAAAAAGGATCTAATTATTCCTTTCCAATCCTTTTATCAATATTGGGGTAATTCCTTCCATTTTAAAAATGTCCACATTATTTTCCAAATCGTTTTGTTCAAAAAGCAATTCTCTATTCGGGTTCCTTTTTTTTTTTTTTTTTTTGATCTCTTTAAAAATACGCTCCAATGTCCTCTTTTCTCTCCCCCCCCCGCCCCAATGCTTATTAGCCGACGTTTTCTCGCTGGGAGTTTCAGGTTAAAAAAATTGTTTTTCCTTATTATAAGTTGGCTAACACTCACCCGGCTCCAAAACCTCTGATCAAATCACTGCTCCTGCTCCATGCTTAGTCCGGTTGCCCCAGCTTTGTGACAGCCTTGTCATCACTAATACGTGTTTGCCGGAGACTGACTGCTTGAAGTGGTGGAGGGCAAGGTAAACCACCCTGAGCTCCAGGCAGTTGATGTTTAGGGTCCAGTCCTTCTGGGTCCACTGCCCCTGAGCCATCTGAGATTGGAGATGAGCCCCCCAGTCAAAGAGGCTGGCTTCCGTCGTGACAGTGAGGCACTCCGGCTCCTTGAACTGGCAGCCCTTAGAGATGGCTGAGGACATCCACCAGTTGAGGGACCAGATTACCTCCTTCGGGACGCAGATCTTGGCTGGTGAGCTGCTCCTGCCTGACCTCTGGAAAGGTAAAAGAAACCATTGAAGATCTCTAACATGCAGGTGTGCCCAGGAAATGATGGAAATGGTAGACACCATTTTTCCTAGCAGCTGGGAGAGCAAGGCCAAGGGTACTGTTCTCTCTCTCAGCCTGCTAAGTCCCTGAGGCTGGTCTGCCATTCCTGTGACACATACACCATGCACTCACTAGTATCTATAATTGCTCCCAGATGGAGCAGTTGGCAGGTAGACTGCAAATGACTTTTCTCCATATTAATGGAGAACCTGTGGTGTTGTACTACCAGGATAATGACCCGTAGGTCATCCCGTGCCTGGAGGCCAGAGGAGGACTGGATCAGGATATCATCCAGGTAGCACTGGACATGCACGGGCAGGGGCTGAAGATGAGATGCCAAGGCAGCCAATAATTTGGTAAACACCCTTGGTGCTGATCACAGGCCGAATGGCAGGGCCCTATACTGGTAATGGCGGCCTGTGTAATGAAACCGGAGATATTGCCGGTGTAGTGGCAAAATGGACATATGTAGATAGGCCTTGGTTAAGTCAATGGATGTGAGGAAGTTGCCCTCCCAAACACCCCCAGGATTGATTGAAGTGACTGCATCTTGAATCGCCAGTATACAAGATGGCAGTTCAAATTCTTGAAGTCCAGAATAGCTCTCCACCCCACCACCCCCGAGGGCTTGGGGATCACAAAAAGGATCGAATAAAATCCCTGCCCTTGCTGGCCCTCTGGGACCTGCTGGATTGCTTGAATATCCAGCAGATGTTGTATGGCCAATTCCATGAGGCCTTTCTTGAAGGATCTTTTGACACTGGGCAGCGGATAAAGAACCTCGGGGGTATGGAGAGAAATACTGGGGAGAGACCCGACCTTACCGTCTCCCTAACCCAAGCATCTGATGTAATCTCCTCCCATTGGTCGGCAAAAATGGTCAGGTGACCCCCCCAATGGGAGGGTTGGGCGTGCAGTTACTTGGGGTGGAAAAAGGGCCACCTCGATTGAAATTGTCTTCCCCTGGCCGGTCTATCTTGGAGTTGCCACTGCTGCTTCGGGATATAGTTCCCCTGGGGATGGGGGAATCTGGCAGCTGAGTCGCCAGTCCGAAAGGAAGGCCAGCCAAGGTATGGGGAGGGGCAAAAATCACCCTGTCTCTGCATAGTGGGCAAGATCTTTCTCTTATCTCTGGACTCCACTAATATTTGGTCCAAAGACTCCAAAACAGTTTCTCCCCTGTCAAGGGGGCTCAGGCCAATCTCCATTTGTGGTGGGCATCCACCTGCCAATGTCACAGCCAGAGTAGGTGGCAAGCCACTACAGAGGAGGCTATGGTCTTTGAGGCAAATTGGGCCATGTTCAGCATGGCATCCGCCGAGAACTGGGCCGCTGCCATGAGCTTGTTGATTTCTTGATGTGTTCTGACATCTGCAGCCACGATCCTCTCTTGCAACTGGCGGAGCCAGAGCAAGGCGGCCCTGTTGAAAAAGGAGGTTATTGTTGAAGCCCGGACAGCCCCTGCTGCTGCTTGATGTGTCCTCTGTAGCGACTGCTCCACCCTCCTATCCTCTGGCTTCAGGCTCTCTTCAGGCTCACCCGGCATGGTGGAAAATGCCTGTAAGGCAGCGACCAGAGCATCTACAGTTGGCATCTGGAGCACCCATGCAAGATCAGGGCCCACATTATAGAATCTCCTGTTGGGCCAAGATACATTTGGGCCCATCCCAGGAGAGGTCTACTGTCACTTGACCACATCGATAAAGAGCCCTGGTGATGGAATAAACTCCGAGAAAAGTAGATCCGATGGATTGGGCATGCTCTCAGTTTCTGGTAGTGCCAAAGGAGCCCCAAACCAGGCAGAATTTTTTGCTTTGAAGAGAAGCGACTTGAAGCCCATGAGGAAAAAGCCCAGTAAATGTAGGCTGCTCAGGAATTAGGCCCTCATCTAAGAGATTCAAATCCCTTGTCTCCCCCTCCTCAGAGAGTAGAGACTGGCTCTCGTGGGAGGGCGCCGGAGAGTATGGCTCAGGGATGGTCGTAAATTCCTCAGGGAATTGGGAAGTTCCGCATTGGCTGGGATTCACAGAAAAAACAGAAGCCCTTGATGATGCCTATCTAGAGTGCTACATCCCTGCAGAGATATCCTGCCTGATGGCTTCTGCGATAATTGCCTGCATATTCTCTGGGATTACCGAATCTGTCCCTTGCACTGGACTAAGACTAGCTGCCATTGGTGTGAAGCTAGCCTCAGGAAGAGCTCTGGCTGGCTTATGGGATTGGCCACAGGTTCCTGCAGCCTTTGGCAATTCTGACACAGACAGTAGAGCTCTGTATTAGCAGCAGGCAGTAAGGAGCATTGTGGAGAGAATTGATCTTCAGCTCCACCTGGTGACAGAGATTGCAGCCTATTGGGCTGACTTCATTTGTCACTGAGGTCTGACAATAGGTTGTTTTCCCTGTCAGCCTTGGCACACAGTTTTTCCAGGGCTTTATCCCTGTGCTGCTCATCCTTTTGGGCTGCCTTAGAACTTTTAGCAGCTCCTGAAGCCTTATCTGGAGCTTTAGACCTGCTGCCAGATCTGGCTCCCTTCAATGCTGTCATTTTGGTGGCTGTTGTTTTTGCAGCTCCAGCCCCAGTGCTGCTGTCAACTGCCGCCTTATCCACCATTTTGAAGGCTCCCTGTTTCGTGCCCTTTTCTTCCTTCTGGATAAGGGCAGGAGAGCCCCTGGTCAGGGAGATGCAGCAATGTGTGGCTAAATGGGACCGCTAAGCTCCAAGCGGCTCGGCAGCGCAGCTCTTGAAGTCAGAGCGCTGTGGCTCTTTTAAAACAGCAATCTGCGGCTTAACTCAGCTGGGAGTGCAAAGCTCCATTCAGCATGCTGTTAGTGTGGGCCAAGGGAGTGCGAAGCTCCACAGCTGCTCCTGGCGCCATTTGGCAAGGTGCCTGTCACTTTAAATGGTCGGTCGCCGCAGCACCGCTCTTCTCTGAGCATGAAAGTCCTACAATGGTCACCCAATTCCAACAATGTTGGGAGCACGAAAGCTCCACAATCCGCCTGCCACCAGCCAACTTGGGAGTGCGAAAGCTCTGCTGTCAAAGTTTAGGTTGGCAGCACGAAAGCTCCACTATCCAGCCTCGCTATCGCCAATTTGGGAGCGCGATGCTCCTCTGTCGGCCATAAGATCAGGAGTGCAAAAGCTCCTCAGCTTGGCTTCTCTATCTGTCAAATTGGGAGTGCGAAAGTTCCTCTGCCTGATTGTGAAGGTAGAGTTCAGGCAATCCTGGGGTGAGCTGTGTGGAAGAGAACCTAACAGCTAACCTGACAGCCAAGTTGAGAGACTGAGTGAAAACCTGGGGAGCCCTAGCAACAGAGGCGTGTCCAATCAGCTAAGCAGATGAGATCAACCCATTCCTGGATGCTATCACTATGGAGAATTTAGGATTTAGGATGCATGGGGTTCAAAGAATATTGGACATACTGAATAATTGAAGTTTGGCCAATGCAAGCTTATTTTTTTCCCCTAAAGTCTTTAGTGGAACTATTATTCCATTAGAATGCTATTTTAGTTGCATAAGAATATTGACATTAAACAGGTTGCATCCTATCTCTGCTGTTGAACTGTTCTATAGTAAAATTATCCAGTGTAAACATTAATGACTACAAGTTGTGTATGTATGTGTGTATGTTTTCCATCCCCAAAACTTACAAAGACAATATTATGAATTTAGCAATATAAGTAAATAATTAAGCCCACAATTTCACTCATAAGTTGTGATGGTCATAAAACAGGTCACCATATGATCACATCCAAATGTATGCCCTGTTTTTGTGCTGGTTGTTAAGTGAACACCATGATCATTATACTGACTCATTGTTTGCTATATGATGGGCTTTGGAGGAAACCATAAGTAAATGCCAGTTTCCAGCAAAAATATCCTAAATCACAGTCATGTAACATGAGATCTTTGAATCCAAGTCATAAATTCCATTTCCATGGTCTGTCTTAATAGTCGTAAGTTGAAGACTGCCTGTACATAGTATAATTAAATTTATCTATTAAATATTTTACTATTTAATTTTTTAATTAAAATTAGAAAGCACAGTATGATTTATACATATTATATATTACTACCTTCAAATATTTGTGAGTTACCAGAAAGCTAGAGATTGATAAAATCTGTATGCTGAGGAAACATAATTTAATTATTGCAATCTAGTATTATCAACTGAGAGTGGAGTTCCATGCATGCATTGGAAGCTATAAAATCAATCAAAAACTCATAAACTTCATCTAATATATGTTTAGCCATCTCATTTTCAAATACATTGAGAACCATATGGAATAAAAAGCTAGGTTACAAATTTTCTCCTCTTTCCTAGACAATTAACACAATCTAGATGGTTAAACTAAATTTTATGTATCAAATTTATATAGTCACTCATTTCATCAAAACAACTCTGGGAGGCACACAACAATTGAATAAAACAACAAATAATTTCAACACATCAAAGAAGTTACACAGATAAGACTGCAGGTTGCGTAGTAAATTTTTAAATTGCAGTTAGCATTATTACTGAGTTAGCTTTTGGGTATTAATGCAAAATCAACTATATAAATGAATGATCACATGGAATGCTTGTATGCAGATGTAATGAGATCATCACAAGACACAACTTTTATTTTCAGAATTGTTTCAAAAGCAAGTAGTAGGAATTTTAACATAAACTATCATTGTTGAACTAGTTATCAAGTAAGAGAAGTTCCTATGAAAATTGCTTTTTACCACTTATTTTTACTAACAACAACCAATGAGATTACTTTAATATATTTCATATACTTCTTACCATTTATTGTTACTAATAAATAACCAATGAGATTACTTCCATAAATTTTGGTTAACCTGATCTACTTATATGTATTTATATCTTTTTTTTAAAAAAAAAAATTAGGAATGAGAATTTCTCAGGAGAAAAAAGCAGAAGGTGAATAGATGGCCTTTTAATTATTATAGTATAGGCTAAATTTTAGAAAACATTTTCAGCCAGAAAAGACTCTGAGCAAGTCCAGTGTAATCCAAGGGAAGACTTCAAGACAGCTCAATTTTTAAGCAGTTTGTAGACTGCAGCTTAGCAGTTCCAATTTTTTTTCTATTAACCTGGATGTTTAGTTCCTTTCATAAATTAAACTCTTTATGTTATTAGCTAAATTTTGATCGTGCCTAAGGACTCATTCCTTTGGCACTGCATTTTTATATCCTGTTTGCTTTAATTTTTCACATTTTTGTAAAGTATTACAAGATGTTTGCAGACGGGCACTCAGTAAGTGCAAGTGCATCTAAAATATACTTCTTACAATATCTGCAAGCAGACTTTATAAAACAAAAATGAATCCATATTGATGACCTCAAATTTACTGAATTAGAATTCTCATCATGCTTGCTAGGATGTTAATGGATGAATGTGGTCTAACTCATCCAAAGGGCACCAGGTCAGAGAAAGCTCCCACAAGTATAAAATTCAAGTTCCTTGAAAAATGGAGGAGATAAAAGTATTGAAGTTAAACAGAAAGTTAATAATTTCAAGTGAAACAAAAATATCTTGACAAAAAAGAAGTCTATCCCATTTCAAAGCATCCCAAGAGAATAGCAAACAGATCCTTGAACTGCTTTACAAAGAACATTTTTTTCTCATTGTTAGCAGTTGTTCATTGTTCAGTATTGTACAACTAGCCAGTTGTGTAGGAAAGGGAGTGAATCAGGAGAGAAGAGTTTCCTCTTAAAAATCAGCTGTAGCAATGAGATGTGCTATGTCAGTCACCTTTTCGGCTAATATTTCAATCTTGCTCTGTGTGATGACCCGGGGCATGACACAAAAACAAAACAGTCAGAGAACCGATAGGAGTCCCTTTATTATCACCAACTATGCCCCCAATGTCCTTTTCAACTCTCTGGCCTGGAGAGAGCTCTTCCACCAACCTGTCTTTGGCTGACAATATTTCAGTCCCAAAATATTTCTGTAAGCAGAAAACTTCCAACTATAAATCCAACAAGGCAAGATAAGGTAATTAGTCCGGCAGGGCAACAAGATAAGGAATTCTAGAAGTGAAGTAGCACGGCAGTAATCAAACCAGTTGGGAGGATCCCAGGAACTCAGATAAACAGTGAACATGATGAACTCAGCGTTTGTTCCTGACAACCGCCCCTCCCATTTGCCTCTCCTCTGAAGTCCATCAGCAGGTATGCCTTGTGAAGGGAATTGGGGCCCTTGTAAACCATGCAACCCACATTGCTCTCTTCTCTGTTCTTCCCTGCACTGCCCAGGATGAGGAGGGGGTGGGCCTTGATCTTCATCCGAACTTCCTCTCCCTTGTTCTACCTCTCTCCTGCTCTGCCCAGCCTGACTTTGCCCTTCCCTAGTTTCTTCCACTGCCAACGAAGCCACTCTCTCGCTTTCTGTCAGCTGTTCGTTTTCTCCTTCATATTCAGACTCCGACAGGGGCATGACATTCTGCAAATCTCTGGACTTTTCATAGCTTGAATTTTGCATCAGGAATCCTCCTCCATTTTGCCATCATAAAAAGTTTTAGAAGAATTTTTTTGTTGTTGTGAGCAAGTATATGAAATATACATGCAGCAATTCAGGATCAGTTTCTAAATCCCATATGCCTGAGAGAAGGAATGTTATGGAGTAATCTGTTCTTTTTGTTTTGGTCTGGGAATAGATCCAGAACATCAATATTTGGTCCAGATTAAGCCCCAGAGAATGCATATTGCAGGCAAAGATGGGAAGCAAAGGGGAAAAAAGAACTATTCTGGGGCGGGAGGAGGGAATGGAATATCTGGGATGACTAAAGGAAACTAATTAAAGGTCAGGGAGAAGAGTTGGTGGTGCCATTTTTGAAATCAAGTGTAACAATGATTAATAGAAAGAGTTGAATTGGGAAGACTTATAGATACTAAGCATACAGTGCTTCCCTCCCGCATTTGTAAATCTCCTCTGAATTTTGGAACAACCAAAATGTACAGGATTTTAGGTTGTACTCAAGCTGGTTGGCTTGAGTAAATCTCTGAGCTACAAAGTGTTGCTTGGTTTTTTTTCTTCCCATTCATAAAGCAAAACATGTTTTGGAGTTGTTGACACTTCTACTTGAGAGAATTACTTTTTCAAGAACAGTTGATTTTTAATGTCTTTCATGAAACTATAAATGCAAGTGCTGACATTTAGTTATTTGTACTTCAGTAAGATAAAACAAGGTAATTCTGACATTATTAAAAGGGGTGGTAGTGAATTTGTTCCCTTTCACTGTCAATAAATTAAACTCATTTAAAATAGACTAGTAAAATAAACCTCTAACTCCACAGATAACTATATCAACTTTTCAAAATTTTACCTTTTTAAATTTGGTCCAGCCAGTCATAAAATATTTAAAAAATTAATGTCACATCAATGAAAAGAATTTATTTTTGTAAGATAAGACTGAGGAGCTGGTGGGAATCATAACTGCACTTGAGTAACAACATCTGAATTTGAGGGTCTTCCAATTGGCGTTGTGGGGTTACAGACACGGGTGAGCAGGGCTCCATGAAACTCAGCTGATTCCTGTCCATCAGGAGGTCCTACGGGGCCAAAGTCACCCTGGAGGGGTGACAAAGATAGAAGGGACCCTTTGTTGATCGCGAGATGATGGCAGTCTCCTCGCTAGATCCGAAGGAACCTTTCTGACCGGCAGCAGAGAAGATGGCAGCCAGACCGAAGCTGTGACAATCGGGACAAGGAGAAGCGTGAATTGACAATTTGAGAGCAGTGTACCAGATCTGGGTGAGAATCTTCTGATCTCTACTATCTCTACTATCTCTACTATCCCCTAAAAAGTTTTTGAAAATCGGGACACCATAGAGGAGGGAAGAAGGGATTGTTTTCCCCCCTCAAAAAAAAAAAAAAAAAAAGCAGCGAGCTAGATCCAAAGCTAATGACAGATCTAAAAAAGAGAGAGACAGAGAGAGCCAATTTTAATGGGAAGAAATTAAACTAAAAAAAGGGGGAAAGACCTAATAGGACATTACAACATTGTGAAAATAACTTAAGAAATGGACAATATTTTCTTCTTTTTTTCTATTTGGAATAGTATAGCAAACTAGTGAGAAAAGAAAGAGTAAGGGCAACACCTACTGACTGGAAAAGATATTACACAAGTTAGTAAATGGTGGATAAATACAAAGACTGTAAAAGTAAGAAGATGTAATAATAACAACAGACTTGGAACTGATAAGAGGACAGCTGAAAAGTTGTTTTGCTTGTTGCTGGGTGACAGCTAGTGAGTCTATGGAAACTCTAACTTCTTGTACTTTTGTGGATTACAAATAATCTTGACAGAGTGGTACAGTCTGGAATTGTTTTGAGACTAAGTGAAGTGGCTTTTTGGTTTGCTGGATATTTTGATATTGAGGCACTGTGGAATTTGGTGGGCCTTTCCTGGATTACAAATAGTAACTGACAGATGAAAAGGATATAACTGCTGATTTTAAATAAGTTTTCCTTCTACCTTTCTAATAGACTGACTTTGTGGATTATAAATATAATTGGCTGTGAGGAAATACTTTGTGACTGAGTGAACTGGACCTCTATGTTTTCTTTTTGGTTCCTTAACTTCTTGGACTACTAGGGCATTGTGGATCTGGTGGCTTTGGTGGGCTATCTGGGATTATCGTCTTTTCCTCTTTTAATAGATTTGATACTAGAGGCTAAGGGGAATGGATACAATTACAGGATAAGACCATAGGAAAAAGAGAGAAATGACGAGTGTTCCTAACCTAACTAGAATTGGAAAGAAAGCATCTTCTACACCAACATTGGCTGCTTCTAATCCATCAAGTCAAAGATCAATAGATGCTATGATACAACAAGAAAAAACCAATACATTTCAAAAAGAAATAAAAATGGCACTCCAGTCTATCTAGGAGGCCATGGCAAAGAACCATAATGAGATGAAAACTGATACGGGAGAGCTGAAGGAACAGATTCATAATATGGATGAGAGACTAGGGAACTTTCAGCAAATGGTAACAAAAATGAACAAAGGATCCAGAAAATAGAGGAGAAATCAGAAGAAACTGAGAAAAAAGTAGATGAGATAAATCAAAAATTAACACAAGCAAATAAGGACCTGGAAGAAACAGTGATAATGTTGGAGATGGAAAAGGCAGCCTACTTTCTAAGATTTCAGAATACAGAAGAGGATAAAGAGGAGAACCTCCCTGAAGTGATAATAGAGTTGTTGACAAACGCCTTAGAGATTGGAAAACAAGAGATGGATGCAGAGATAAATGAAATATTTAGAATAAATATGAGTTATGTGAGGCGACATAAACTACCAAGGGAGGTACATGTGAGATTTGTTAAAAAATCAACCAGAGATGAAATACTTAAAAAGGCAAGAAATGAACCACTGCAATACAAAGGGAAAGAAATTGTGATCCTGAAACAGATCCCTAGAAGGGTAAGAGATTTACGGAAGCAATATCAATTCTTGACTGCAAAACTGATTAAAAGAGATGTAAACTTTAGACGGCTGGTACCAGAGGGAATACTAGTTGACTGGGGTGGTAAAAGATACAGATTGGATTCGTTAGCTAAAGCGATAGTATTCTATGATAGCTACTTCAGTACAAATGAGGGACAAGAAGCACAAGGAGAAATGGTATGTGAGAGGCAAGAGAAACCATTAAGAGTGGAGAGGAGTATACAGCAAGAAGAAAGTGAAATGGAAAAAGCAGAACAAGAAGGAGCAAGAGCAAAAGACCAGAGACAAATAAGAACAACTAGGAGAATAAGATCTATATATAAGTAAAGAAGATGGAAGAGGAAATTGAGATGTTTACAATCAATATAAATGGATTGAACTCCCCCATGAAAAGGAAAAAAATCTATACACAACTACAAAAATTAAAACTAGATATAATTTGCCTCCAAGAAACCCATATAAAAAACAGCACAGTAAATTATTGGAATGTCCAAAAATTGGGAAATTATATTTTTCATCAGCACAACAAAAGAAAAGAGAAGTAATGTTTTGTTAGAAAGGGATTCAGAAATTGAACTGGTTAAAGATTGTATGATTAAATGGGCACAGAATTTTGCAGAACCAGTAATGTTGGAAACATGGGAGAAAATATGGGTTCAGAATGTTAAATTTACGCAATCGCAGAATTTGAGGGAAAATTTTTATAAAATATTTTACAGATGGCATTTAGATCCCAAGAAATTATCCTTTATGTATCCTAATGTTCAGCCAAAATGTTGGAGATGTGATAGTCTAGATGCTACATATTATCATGTTTGGTGGAATTGCAAGAAAGTCAAGGCTTTTTGGATAAAAATATGGTGGGTTATGCAGAATGTTTTGATGAAAAAAATTCAATTTTCTCCACAACTGTTTTTATTGGTATAGTAAAGGGTTTTACATTGGATGAAACTAAGTTGATATTGTACATGATAACAGCAGCGAGATTATTGATAGGTAAAAATTGGAAAAATGAAGCCTTACCCACTATTGAAGAATGGACTTTCAAGATGGCCAGTTTTGCGGAGATGGCAAAGATTTCAGCATATTTAAAAGATCGCTCACAAGAGACTTATGAATGGGAATGGAAAAAATGGATAGATTATGTGCAAAAAAAAAACCAAGTTAGGAAGTATCAAATTGTTTTTCATTGAAAGTTATATAGAAATAGAAATGTATGAATTGTGAAGAGAGAAAAAATTATAGGGGGCTTGAGGGGTTCAAGTTTTTTATAAAAAAAAGGGGGGATTTTGATGGGATTATATTCTGTGGAAGTCAGAGGGGGAGGGTTAGGGGGGGCTTGGGGGGGTTAGGGTGGGGAGGGAGGGGTGGGTTGGGGGGAAAAAGTGGGGTGAAAATGTAAAAAAAAAGAAAGAAAAGAGAAGTAGCCTTATACATTAAGGAAACAATAAATTCTAAACAGATCTACACAGATGAAGAAGGAAGAATTTTGATGGTGGAGGTAATGATAAACCAAAAACTGATACTTTTTTTAAATTTTATTTTATTTTTTTATTTATTAAATTTATATCCCGCCCTTCTCCCCGAAGGGACTCAGGGCGGTGAACAGCCGAGAATTAAAATAACATACAATATAAAAGTTAAAATAATTAAAAATAAATAAAATTAAACAGCCGCCCCAATTTAAAACCCCTAGCAATACAATTTAAAAAACCCCTAAAACCTATTCAGGCCAGGCCGGCTTGATGAAATAAAAAAGTCTTCAGGGCCTTACGGAAAGTGCGGAGATCCGGAATCAGCCGTATTCCGGGACGTAGCTCGTTCCAGAGGGCGGGTGCTCCCACAGAGAAGGCTCTCCCCCTGGGGGCCGCCAGCCGACATTGCTTGACCGACGGCACCCTGAGGAGGCCCTCTCTGTGAGAGCGTATTGGCCAGTGGGAAGTTATCGGTAGCAGCAGGTGGTCTTGTAAATACCCTGGCCCTAAGCCATGGAACGCTTTAAAGGTGAGAACCAACACCTTGAAGCGCACCCGGAAGACCACCGGGAGCCAGTGCAGCTCGCGCAGGAGAGGTGTTATATGGGAGCGCCATGTTGCTCCCGTGATCACCCGCGCAGCCGCATTCTGGACCAGTTGGAGCC
The DNA here is from genome assembly GCF_059756535.1 of Pantherophis guttatus. Taxonomy (NCBI): domain Eukaryota; kingdom Metazoa; phylum Chordata; class Lepidosauria; order Squamata; family Colubridae; genus Pantherophis; species Pantherophis guttatus. Next base: position 76,687,490 of record NC_142066.1, read on the forward strand.
TCCGGGTGCTCCTCAAGGGGAGCCCCATGTAGAGAGCGTTAGCATAGTCCAGGCGAGAAGTGACGAGAGCATGAGTGACTGTGCACAGGGAATCCCGACTCAGAAAGGTGCGTAACTGGCATATCAGGTGAACCTGATAAAAAGCCCCCCTGGCCACGGCTGTCATATGCTCTTCTAAAGACAGCCGTGTGTCCAGGAGGATGCCCAAGTTGCGAACCCCCTCTGTGGGGGTCAATGACTCACCCCCAATAGCCAGCAATGGTGCCAGCTGGCTATATCGGGATGCCGGCATCCACAGCCACTCGGTCTTGGAAGGGTTGAGTCGAAGCCTGTCCCTCCCCATCCAAACCTGCACGGGCTCCAGACACTGGGACATCACTTCAAGGGCATCATTGGGGTGGTTTGGGGTGGAGATGTACAGCTGAGCATCATCAGCGTACAGATGGCATCGCACCCCAAATCCACGGATGATCTCACCCAGCGGCTTCACATAAATGTTGAACAGGAGTGGCGAGAGGACCGACCCTTGTGGCACCCCACAAACAAGGCACCTTGAGGTCGACCTCTGCCCCCCTGCCAACACAGACTGCGACCGGTCGGAGAGATAGAAGGAGAACCACTGCAACACGGTGCCTCCCACCCCCAATCCCTCCAGCCGGTGCAGCATGATACCATGGTCGATGGTATCAAAAGCCGCTGAGAGATCTAATAGGACCAGAACAGAGGAGCAACCCCTATCCCGAGCCCTCCAGAGATCATCAACCAACGTGACCAATGCCGTTTCCGTGCTGTACCCAGGCCTGAAGCCAGACTGGCACGGGTCTAGATAGATGGTTTCATCCAGGTACTGCGGGAGCTGTTGCGCAACCACACTCTCAACAATCTTCGCAATAAAGCGAAGGTTGGAGACAGGATGGTAGTTAACCATAACAGCCGGATCCAGAGAAGGCTTCTTAAGGAGGGGCCTCACCACCGCCTCTTTCAAAGCAGGCGGCAGGAAACCCTCCCCCAAAGAAGCATTTATAATCCTCTGGAGCCAGCCTCGCGTAACCTCCTGGGTAGCCAGTACCAGCCAGAAGGGACACGGGTCCAGTAAACATGTGATTGCATTTAACCTCCCCAGAATCCTGTCCACGTCCTCAGGAGTCACAGGATCGAACTCATCCCACATAACATTCTCAAGACCCGCCTCAGCCACCCCGCCGGAATCTACCTTGTCAGAGTCCAAGCCTTCCCGAATCTGAGTGATTTTATCGTGCAGATACTGTGCAAAATCCTCAGCCTGCCCTTGCAAGGGGTCCTCCCACGCTCCCTGATGTAGGAGACAGCGGGTCACTCTAAACAAGGCGGCTGGGCAGTTATCTGCTGATGCAATAAGAGCGGAAAAGTAATCACACTTTGCCGCTTTTATCGCCACTTAATAGATCTTAATATGAGACCTAATTAGTATTCGATTGGATTCGGAGCGACTGGCCCTCCAACCACTCTCTAGGTGTCTTTTCCGGCGTTTCATCCCCCTCAGCTCCTCGGTGAACCAAGGAGCTCGGCAGGTGCGACGCCGGGTCAGAGGCCACAAAGGCACGACACGATCCAAAGCCCCAGCAGCTGTCCTATCCCAGGCGGCCACCAGATCTTCAGTCGAGTCGTGAGGCAAACTGGAAATGGCCCAAGCTTCCTCTGGAATCTCTCTGGATCCATCAGGCGCCTGGGGCGGAACCACCTAATCGGTTCCACCTCTCTGCGGTGGGGTGCAGCTGTCAGAAAGTCCAGCCTCAGGAGAGAATGGTCAGACCATGACAGGGGCTCAATAGCTATATCCCCTATAAACTGGCCATTCAACCACTGACCAGAGACAAAAACTAAGTCCAGAGTGTGTCCTCCCGTGTGAGTAGGGCCATGAATTAGTTGTGTCAGGTCCAAGGCCGTCATGGAAGCCATGAACTCCCGGGCCACCTCAGATGCCTCACTGGCTGACGGCAGGTTGAAATCCCCCATGACCACCAGTCTGGGGGTATCAACCGCCACTCTGGCAATAACGTTGAGAAGCTCGGGCAGGACCGCTGTCACGCGGCAGGGAGCCAGGTATGTGATCAGCAGGCCCATCTTCATCCCATGGCCCCACTTCACCAGGAGAGACTCACATCCGGCTATCTGTGGTACAGTGGTCTCCCTCGGATCAAGACTTTCCTTAATGACAACCGCCACCCCCCCAACCCTGCCCTGGGCCCTCGGCTGATGAAATGCTCGGAAACCTGGTGGGCACATTTCTATGAGGGGGACCCCCCCTCTTGGCCCAGCCAGGCCTCTGTAATACCCGCCAGGTCCGCTCCCCCCTCCTGAATTAACTCACAAATGAGGGGGGCCTTATAAACCACAGACCTGGCATTGCACAGCATCAGCCTAAGGCCTGGGCTCTGAAGCTCTGGACAACCCGGGAAACGAGACGAGCCTTGGAGGCCGAGGCATGCCACCGCTTGAAGACAGCGTGCCCCCCTAACACGATATGGTCCCCTGATCTTGGTTCCCCTTGAGTATTCGGTTACCTTTTTCACTATAGGAAAACTCACATGACCTAAGCTGCGATGCATCAAGTGAGCACATTCATTATGCAGCGGCTCACCTATAGCAATTGCATTAGCATTTTCAGGTTCCCTACTATCTGACTCTAAATTAAAATTTAAAAACTTTTTATTAACTTTACATTTGTCTTTACAAGGCTTCCTCTGGTAAAAGTCTTGATCCTCATCACCTAGTTCTAACTGTGATTCATTGTTACTACCAAATGAGATAGTATAATTGCTATCACTGCAGGTCTCAGTATTCGTATTGGGGGAATAATAAGGTAAACCACCTATCTTCAAAACCTCCCCAATCACACATTTGTTGTTTTTGATCACAGCTGTTCCTCCTGAGAACAGAATCTCCATTCTAGGGTTTTCACATATCCTCATTAGGCTTAGCAAATTATGATCTATCTCTGGTACATACAATGCTCCATGAATCTCTCCTATCCCAGGAATATAAACCTCTCCAATGCCAACAACATTCACCTTTTTACCGTTTGCAACTTTGACCATGGATTGATGCCTTCTCATATTAACAAACAACCCTCGGTCACTGACAACATGGTTACTGGCCCCACTGTCCATTAACCATAGTTGCTCTCGCTGTTCCCTTGTAAGCTCTGACTCAGTAGTTTCCACTATACCTACAGAGCTATCATTAAACCTGGGATTGTTCCCTTTGTTGCCTTCATTCGGCTTTTTACCCCTTCTGTGGTTAGGAACATCTACACTTGGCTTTCTACCAGGAGGTAATGGCCTCCTTTTACATTTATTATCAGAAGGTACCTTTGAGCATGCCCTAGCATTCACATTATGTGGGCAATCCCTTCTATAATGTTCTCTTGAACCACAATTGAAGCATTCTCCGAGAGTATATGCTCTATCTGAATTATCGGGCCTTCTTAAAGGTTTTTCCTTTTTGTGAAAAGCTGCCCTGCATTTTCGCAGGTTATCTTCTGCAATCAATCTGCCAGATAACACTTCTAAAGATAAGTTATTACAACTAACATTATCCAGTTGCGATATAAAATTATCCCAGCTAGGGTCAAGGGAATTGAGTATAACAGTAATGAGGGTTTGTTCAGACACTGTTTCCCCCCTCAACATCAATTCCTGCCTTAACCTGTTTAACTCACATAAGTGTTCATTAATATCTACTCCCGCCTTCAACCTTGCGGAATAGAACTCCCTATAAACTCTGTTTGTAACATGGGAGCTTTTTGAACAAAATAGCTTATGCAGTTTCACCCAAACTTCTGTTACGGTCAGGTTACAAGGTATACTGGGATATAGTGCAGGGTTAATAGACATCAATAAAATACAAAAGGCCTTATGATGTAAAAGATCAACTTCTAAGGACCATGGTCTAGGTGGAGGTTTTAACAACGATAAAACATTCTCTTTCATTAAGATTACTTGAATACTCTTAACCCATTCCTTAAAATTTCCTCCACCCACACTTAAACTTTTAAAATTAGGAGGAAGGACCTGTACATTATTAAACATTGAAACAGACATTAATTGATGTTCAAAATGTGGTCCGTCCTGGAACAGGCAATAAGGCATTTAAATGGAAGCACACAGCACAGTGTCTTCCATCTGGCATTCTGACGATCGTTCCTCCCCAATGGGAGGGATTAAAACTTCAGGTTGTGCGGATGCAAAGCTCATCCTGGTTTGATCACAAAAGCTCAAGCTCTCTGGTGCACATCTCTAGGAATTTTTGGACGCGCTCCCAAATTCCTATCTTCAGTTGAGGCAGCTTCCGGAACCGTCCTGGATGTCGATGTCATCACGGATGGATATATCCCACTTGTGGCGTGCGCTGAATTAGTCGCAGACATCAGGGGTACTTTGGTATGTGCAGCTACTATTTGTTGAGCTGATGGCGCCTGCAAACCATCGCCTAAAATGGTTGCCAAAGTTTCTATCACACTTGCAACCTTACGCTCAACATGAGAGTCTCTTAAATTTTTAGCAGAAGTCATTGATGTCATCAAGGGAGCTAAAGTCTTTATGGCCTGATTTATGATGGCTTCAACAGCAGGTGGCGCAATATCAACTTGGCCATGCTGGTTTAACAAAGAAGCAGGAACATTCGAATCAGGCAGTCTGTTATCCCCCATTCTCCACATATGGTCTGAGGTAGGGGTTTTAGGAAAAGATTGAAAGTCTCTTACCGATCCGGTGTTTTCTAGGACTTCGATCTTATTTCCTTTCATGGCTGGATTCTTTAATAATCCGCTAGAATCAGCAGTCGGGTTCTGACTTACTGTGGGCAAACCTAAAAACTGAAGGATTGCCTTCCTAAACTCATCATCCACCTCTGTATTTGTTTTCAAGACCTGAAGTGGCGTTCTTCCAGTCTCTACTTCTTTAGGTGATGATGGTTTATTCACTATCTTAGGCCCTTCAAAAGTTGAGGCCTCTGCTCCAAAACTTACAGCTCCACTATTCTCTAAATCAATTAGAGTTTGGGGTTTTTCAGCCAAAACATTTTTGGCCTGAGTCCCAGACAGTCCAGTTTGTGACTTCATACTTTTTGCTGCTGCCCCAGTCAAAATCTGTTCAACTGCAGACATTCCAGTCTAGCGCATTACCCCATGAGCGTAGGTTCGTTAAACCATCCTCTGCTACCAGTGCTTTGTTTCTTTAAGAGAGTGATGGTATGGTACTCTGCAAAACTGCTAGGACAGTGGGAAAGATTAAAGAGTTTATATCAAATAATATAGATACTTCTGAACTGGACAATTAGTTGTCCAACATTATAAAATAGCTTTCTAAACCTTTATTCTCCCAGAACCAATATGATCCACAAGTCACAAGTGTTCCAACCTTTTATAGCCTATTTTATCCAGTATGGCACTTTATTTATTTATCAAATTTTTATAACTTTCTATCTCACATTCTTCAGCTGATTTTCCAGAGGAATTCAGGAACATTTTTGAAGATTACAAGAATGGCTAAAAGAGAATTCTGAAGATTGTCTCATGGATCACTGGATTTGTGAACCACATAGAGAACTTTGGGAGCTTCTGTGCATGAGCGGGTGGGCGGAGCCTCCCGCTGCCACTGCTACTGGTTTGCCTGATCCGGTGCGAACCGGTAGCAACCCACCACTGATTTACATGTTTCTCATACATTCTAAAGTATTTTTTCTGCCTTCTTACTCTCTTTTTCTTAACCTTATACCCTAATTGACTGAATCCCAGACATAGAGTTATCCTGTATGCTCTCTAACTCTGCATCTTTCCTTAATCCTTCTAGCACTGAGTTATATTGTAACTTAATATGATGCCATGGTATGTACAACACATTAAGAAAATGGTACTGCCTTTTTAGAAATGCACTATTGTTAGTTTGGGAGAAAATTAAAGAAAGATACTATATAAAAATACCGGTCTGGTTCTCCATGATGGAGGCACTGATACATCCATATGTGATTAATATGGAAAAAATTGTAAAGTATAAGGACATTTTGAATGATAAAGGGGAACTTAAATCCAAACAAGAATTGATTAATCAAGGGATCGATCTAGAAAATACAGTCAAGATATGAGAAAAATGCAAGAATGTTTCTAGAAAGAACCAACAGAACTAGACCAGATATTACTAGGGACAGATGAAGAATTAATTTTAAAAATTTATAGCTACTTATTGAGTATTAAAATGGAAGAAGAGCAAGTGAAAGAAACAATGATAAGATGGGCTAAAAACTTTGGTTACTCAATAGAATTAGACAAATGGTAGAAACTGTGGGAGAGAAATTGTAAATTAACAATGTCAATGGCCTATAAGGAAAATCTATACAAAATGTTTTATAGGTGGCATTTACCACCAGCGAGGTTAACAAAGATATTTGAAAACTTATTAATGTTGGAAGTGTAATCAGATACTAGGTTCATATTACTATATGTGGTGGACATGCCCAAAGGCAAAAAAATAAATAAAAACTGAACTAAAATACATAATTGGTTAGAAAAAATGATAAAACATCATATAGATTTGAAACCAGGAATACTTTTGTTGGGGATACTACCAGAACAGTATAATAAAAGGAATACATATTTAATTCTGAATGTAGTAATGGCAGCAAGAATAGTGTTTACATAACAATAGAAAAATGATGAGGTCCTGACAGATGAAAGTGTAATAAAAAAAATTAGAATGTGCTGAGATGGATAGATTGACACTTAAGATAAAAGAAAAGGAAGAAACAGAATACTTTTTAACATGGATAAATTTTACCAATAGTTAACTAACAGAAACAGAAGTTAGAATTTAAAAAGAATTTAAAGAGGTAATAAAAATTTGTACTGAAAATATTGCAAGATGGATAAAATAATTGTATTATTATTTGTGATTAATATTGATATGTTTATTAAGATTACTAGTATGATTATGGTCATTGTTGTACCTTTACTCAAAATTAATAATGCCCAGACAACACGCTGTTCAGATATACATGGAATTTTTTATGTTTTTAACGGGAAAATGTACCAATAAAACATATTTTTTAAAAAAAGAAAAGAAACATAATTGTGATATTTATATGCTGTGCTATGTCCAAACAAATAGAGTTATATTGTAACTTAATATGATTCCATGGTATGTACAACACATTAAGAAAATTGTACTGCATTTTGGCCTAATCCAGACTATTGTGCAGACTTATTCTTTAACTAAATACCCCAAGAACAACAAGTTTCACCTCACAACATTTACTGAAGTTTGGTTCCTTATGTAAGTATGAACTACTCTAAATATTCTGGAGATAATACTACTTACAGTTACTTGTCATATAATTATGTTTTATTTTCAACATTAGTTGATATCAGCAGTGGGAAAAAAAGAGGAAGGGAAATTATCCCCTGTAATGAAGCCTCCCAATTATCTGGGAGGACACTATCAAAAAATGAATTCAGAATTAGATAGGAGCAACCATAAATCAAGTGATTGGCACTTATAAAAATTTGACTTAAATCATTTGCAGAATAAACTGGGAAGAACTATGGCAGATGTAGGCAGTAAAATATGAAGCTACAAAGGGAACATAACACCCTCTTGATGTCTTGGGACAGAGATGTGGGAGATATGCTAAGCAACATAAATTAAACAAGTGAGACAATGCCTGAAAGCAAGGCAGAAACTTTTAATTTTTATTTCTTTACACGAATATTCTGCAGAAGAGTATACTGCAATGACAAAGTGACTGAAACTCTACCCAAGAAATGTTTTTTGGCATTCTGAAGCTTTGGCAGAGCAGGAATTCACTGGGCAAGTAAGTAAAGGTTAAGTTCTAGGTCATTCTTTGTGCATATTATCACTGTTTGAATCATTCAAGAACTGACAACCAGTGGTGGGATTCAGCCAGTTCACACCACTTCAGGAGAACCGGTTGTTAACTTTATGAGCAGTTTGGCAAACTGGTTGTTGAAAGAAATCATTAAGGCAGAGAACCGGTTGTTAAAATACTTGAATCCCACCACTGCTGACAACTTATAAATTGTGAGATAAATTATGCAAGCATAAAAGCCTATATGAAAATTCTAATTATGATGAATTACCAACAAACTGAATACTTCCATCTGGGTAACAGTAAAACTTCCATCTGTAATTACTCTGTAGTGGGACGTGCCATCAAAAGACCAAGTACTGACTTTTCCAGCATTACTTTTCCCTTTCATTTTTCACTGCTCAAAGAAAAGATATAAAAGAATTTCATTTATAAACTGGTTTGCAATTCATCAGGGCCAAAAAAATTCCCCAGACAAAATGTTGCAGCTTATTGTATTTCAACTCATGTGGCTTTCTAAAACATGTTCCTACAATTGTAGTCAGTGCTGTCTTACTTCCAGTCTTAATTTAAATAGGTTTTTTTGACATGCATAACTCTACAAAGGCAAGGATGACAGAGTCTAAGAGTCACCTCTCCTTCTGATGGCTGAGATTTTCAAACTAGTCTCAGTTTAAATATGCCCGCAGGCTTTCCACCTTTATTTCATTTTATTTTTATTTTTTTATTGAAAAAGTTTTTCAAATACAAATTTTCCCCCTTTTCCGCCCCCTCCCTAACCCCCCCTCCCCCTCCCCTCCCCCCATGGCTTCTGCAAGATGAAATCCAAATTAATATTACATTATATAATACTTTACTATCCTTTTACACCACCCCCTATGTGCTAAACATTTCTTTCTAACATTATTATTATGTCCCCCGTATACTATACAATTCAAAACAGCATTCGACTATAAAACTATATCATAGATCCTAATTTGGCTTCTACTCATAATCTACCCATTTCCTCCACCCCCATACATATATCTCTTAATTCAAATCTTTTAAGTATATTAATATCTAAACATAACATCCCTTTTCCTAAACTAAGCAATCAGTAACGTTACCTATCACCTTGTACCATATCAATTTTGTTTCACCCACTTTCCTACAGGTTTACTATACATAATATATTTAATATCTTTATTCTTCTGCCCGTATCACTAAAAGATATTTCCATATATAAATAAAACCCTCAAATGACTTTAAATTTGTATTCCATATAGTATCTTCTGTAATGTCTTTCAACTAGATTGTTAATTCCATCGACCATGTTAGGGTAACATCAAGTCCTGCTTCCAACAGTATATTCAGTATCTTCAATTACCATCTGCCCCCATCATTAATAAGTATTTCGGTATATATAAAAAAAACCCTGAGTGACTTTATATTTATATTCCCTATGGTATCTTCTGTAATGTCTTTTGTCTAGATTATTAATTCCAACAACCACGTTAGGGTAACAGCCAGATCATCTGCATGCCCCAATTCCATAGTTCTCTTGCCTTATAGCTCAACATATACGTAATCCATTTTTCAGAGAGTCCAAAATAGAAAGTTCCAATCCGCTCAATCACAGGCCATCTTCCATATCCCAAAAACACCAGCACTGCAGAGATCTGTTATTCTTCTCAAAATAGTATAAGTCTGTGATTTGCCTCAGCTATATTTTCATGTATCAGCCTTCTATAAATCCCACTTATTATATTTAATCGTCTCTTAAATAACTGGCATTAATCTGTTGGCTAAAAAAGAATTGTAGTTTAAAATTTTTGAGTTTTGTAGAACCTGCTTCTTCTTTTCTTAACTTGTTGTGGTTTAGATCTCCACCCTGGTTGTCTTTCTAGGACTTGTATATCAGCTGATTGAATTACATGCTGGTTTTTAACTTGATAAGACATCAAATCGAGATCCAAAGCCGTCTCTCTTGTATTTATAGGTGATCCAGCTATAGCCTCTGAAGGAGAATCCAAAAGCGGCTCATCCAAAAAGCCCTCTATAACTTGTCGTTTTTCCATTACCTCCATCTCCATCTGCTTGGCCTGAGTTTCAATCTCTTGTTCATTTTGCTTTTCTTTATCCCCTTCCTGTATTCCTGACACTGATGACATACGTGGAGATGTTGGGCCCATTTTAAAAACCTTGTAGTAAAATTCTTCCGCTTTTTCAACAGTGTTTAATTGATATCTTTCCCCTTGATATCTCAATATTATACCAACTGGAGCATCCCACCTAAATGGGATGTTTTGTTTCTTTAGCTCAGTCACCAAAAATCCAAAGTCCTTTCTATCTTTTAACATATTGGACGGCAGCTCTTTATATATCCAGATCTTCATTCCATTCATTTCAAGAGTGGAGTTAAAAGACTTTTGCACAATATCATTTCTTATTCCTTTATCAGTAAAATAAATCACCACATCTCTAGGCAATTGTCTTTGCTTTGCCACCCAAGAATTTACTCTGTAGACCTCATCAATCTTACAGAATACTTCTTCAGAGCTGACCTTTAAAATCACAGCCAGAACTTCAGCAGACATCTTTCTCAAGTCCTCTCTGTTATTTTCCTGTATTCCCCTCGTTCTGATCGCAAATTCCATTGATCTGAATTGCATCATTGTAACTTCATTTTCAAACCTTTGCTTTATATTATCTACATTGTAAATCTTGTGATCAGCTTCCTTTATTTTATACTCTACTTTTGAGCTATTTTCTTGAATCATTGTCAAATCATTTTCAATTCTTTGTATTTTATTATCCAGATTATGAATCTTATAATCAACTTCCTTCATTTTAGACTCTATTTCTAAATTGATATCTTTATCCATCTCTACAATTACTTCTGAAGAGCTTTTCAAAGCTGTTACAATATAGCGCTTCAGGTTATCATACTTTTGTTAAACCAACTCTTTAATTTCCTGTCTAAATTTTTCAAGATTCTGGTTCATAATCTCATCATGTCTTGCCAACTCCTCCACAACAAATTCCTTTAAATCTTTAAAACCATTCTTCTGCATCTGCAAGCTCAAAAATTGCTCTTGTGATTTATAAATGGGGGAGCCGCCCCCCCCCCCAGAGCTTGATTGTCTGGCTTTGTCAGTTTTAACGCCATCCTGCCACACAAACAGACTCTTTTTAAAGAAAAAGTCTTCTCTCCACACAATATCAATATCAAGTCTCTAAGAAGGAAGAAGCATGAAACAGAAATTTTTCTCTTCTCTTGTAGCCAGCACTATTGCTTCAAATACTTTTCCGCCATCGCTAGATGGTCTTTTGGGACCGCCACCCCCACCGCCCATAAAGAGCCGCCTTTACAGCTGAGAGGCAGCTTGAAAAACTCCGTTTCTTTAAGGAAATGTGAGGAGAGCCGGCGAGAGCAGGTAGAGCCCTCTGCGAAGTCCCCAGAGTTTTTTTTTTTTTTACTCTTGGGGATGAAGCAGGATGAGGCTCCCTATCCAGCTCGCCGCTGCTCTGGGCTTCGGGAGAACTCTGCGCTTTGCAGAGCTAGACGATGTGACCAACCTAATCAGCGAAAACTAACAGATTGCTTGAATAAGCAGGATGAAATCCGGATTTGGGACTCTAAATCGCAAATATTTGTAACAACTCTATGATTGATTTTACTAATGAAGAAAGAGTGAAAAGGGAGAAAAAAAAGTTTTAAATGGCAGCTGGCTGAGGCTTGAGAAGAAAGCTGAAAGCGAAAGTCTTTCCGTTTGAATGGCTTAATATGTTATTTTATTTTTTAATTTGATTTATATGCCGCCCTTCTCTGGAGACTCAGGGCGGCTTACAATGCGTTAAGCAATAGCCTTCATACTTTTGTCTATTTTGAGACCCCATTTCCAAAATTCACTCTCTGTCCAGGGATGGATTCTAAATTTTTTTACTACCAGTTCTGTGGGCGTGGCTTATTTTGTGGGCATGGCTTGGTGGGGGCTAATGTGACTGGATGGGCGTGGCCAACTTTTTTTTTTTACTTTTAAAAGCATTTTTTCCTACAACCTTAAGAGGTTTAAAAGCCTCTGACGATCAGGCAACTCAGCTGGGATTGCCAGAGGCTTTTAAAGGCATCTTTTTTTCTACAACCTCTTCAGCCGAAGAGGTTGCAGAAAAAAATGCTTTTAGACGCCTCTGACGATCAGGCAACTCAGCTAGGATCACCAGAGGCTTTTAAAGGCATTTTTTTTCCTACAACTTCTTCGGCCAATTTTGCAGAAAAAAATGCTTTTAGAAGCCTCTGGATGATCAGGCAAGTCAGCCAGAGGCTTTTAAAGGCATTTTTTTTCCCTACAACCTCTTTGGCTTCCTGTCTGCTGGCTTGCCCTCCCCCCCATAACATCACCCTGTTGAGATGTTAAGGACCTTTACTGGCTGTGCTGGATTGGGTGTGATGGGGGACTTGGGCGGCTGAGGGCTTTGCCTGGACCTGGACCTGTAATCTCTAATGTCTTTATGTCCCTGGATATTTTTGCTACATCTGCAGACTGGAATTTGCCATCTACACCCCCCGGACTTTCCTGTCTGGCAGCCCTGGAATGGTCAGTCCCTGAAGGTAATGGCCCCGTCGTGAGAGGGTGGCTGTGGACTTTGTTTTTCTATTGGGACCGGGTCGTGCTGCGATGAGAGGGCAACAATGACCGATGGCTCCCACCTCGGGTGACCCCCCAATGGACTCAGGAACCCGCTGCGGTGAGAGGGCAGCGAGGATTAACATCTCCTATCATTCCCAAGTGTTGTGGGAGGACGCCCGGGAATAGAGGTTCCTGTCTCCAGGGAAGATATACCCCACTCAGCATCGACGATCCCCTGTGTTTCTATGTTTAAGGATGGTTTTACGAGCGTATGCAAGAAAGGATTTGGATGCTCTGAGGGATGCCCCCCTATCCTGGGAGTGGCCTGTTGGCCTGGCGAAGATCTACCTTAATGATGGGTCCTGGGATCCCGAGAGGTGGCATGAGGGTTTTAAGGGTTTTAATAAGGGGACATTACATTGTTTTTTAGCTAGATTTTTAAGGGGATTGGGGAGGGGGTGGGTTCTGATATCCGGCGGATGGCTGGGGGGGCCCGCTGGGCGGATGGCAGTCCAGGTTATGGGGGGGCAGTGGTCTTGGTGCGGTGTGGGGACCTCCGGGTGCTCCAGAGGTGAGGGTGGGATCTTTGATTCTGGTTGCAATTGGGAATGGTTGCAGGTGGATGAACGGAGGGCCGTATCAGACTTCGGGAGCCCGTCCCCGCTATATTCGAGCAGTGGCATGCTCCGACCCTCCTGGTTCTATCTGACCCCTGGGGTTTGAGAGATAAGTTTACTGGGCTCAGGCAGGTTTACTTTAATGCCAGGTCTGTGGTCAACAAAGCTCCCCTCATTCGTGATTTGATTGAGGAGGAAAACACAGACCTGGCTTGCATTACGGAAACCTGGTTGGGTTCAGAGGGGGGTGTCCCTCTGACTGAACTTTGCCCACCAGCCTTCCGGGTGCTGCACCAGCCAAGGGCCCAGGGTAGAGGAGAGGGGGTGGCGGTTGTTATTAGGGAGATCCTTAGTCCACAGGAGGTCACTGCTCCTAAGTTAGACGGGTGTGAGACCCTCCTCATGAGGTGGGCCCCGCATGGGCACTTGGGCTTGTTGACTGTGTTGACTGCGTACCTGTCTCCCTGCGTACCTGTGTATCAACAGCCCTTCCCAGGCTACTCGACGCCCTATAGGGGCTGGTGGTGGAGTTTCCCAGACTCATTGTTCTGGGGGACTTCAATCTGCCATCCCTGGGCGGGGCGTCAGGGGTGGCTTGGGAGTTCATGGCTTCCATGACAGCTATGGACCTGACTCAGATTATTCTGGGCCCGACATATGAGGGGGGTCACATGCCCGATCTTGTTTTTGCCTCAGAGCAGTGGCGGGTGGAGTTCGATGGGGGATTATCTTACATTTATCCCGTCATGGACCGATCACTATCTCCTCCAGCTGGGTTTCCAGTACACCACCCCTCCTCTCTGGGAGGCAGAGCCAACCACCTGGTTCCGCCCCAGGTGCCTGATGGACCATCAGAAGATCCAGATGAAGTTTGGGATGATGCCTCTCTCTCTCTCCCATGCCCCAGTCATGACCCTGGTGGATGCCTGGGATGAGGCTGCTGCCGGGGCTCTTGACCGGATCATTCCTTTGTGGCCTCTGACATGACGCAGATTCCGGTTGGCGCCTTGGTTTACCGAGGAGCTCCGGGGCATGAAGCAACGTAGGCGAGGCCTAGAGAGCTGTTGGAGAGCCAGTCGTTCCGAATCTGACCGGTCCCAGCTAAAGTCGGCCACACAGGCCTACCTGGTGGAGTTGGCGATGGCAAAGGGTCGCTACTTCGCCAATGTCATTGAGTCAGCAGAGAATCACCTGGCTGCCCTGTTCAGGGTGTCCCGCTCCCTCTTGAATCAGAGGGTGAGGGAAGACCCTCTGCGAGGGCAAACTGAGGAGTTTAGCCAGCACCTGTTGAACAAGGTCGCTCAGATTCGGGACGGCTTGGACTCTGACTGGACAGAGTCAGACGGTGAGGAGGCAGCGGGTCCTGTGCTTTGGGAAGAGTTCGATCCTGTTACCCCAGAGGAAGTGGATAGGATCGTGGGGAAGCTGAGTGCGGCCACTTGTGTGCTGAACTCGTGCCCCTCCTGGTTGGTTTACTCAGTTCAGGAGGTGACACACGGCTGGATCCAGGCGGTGATAACGGCTTCCTTGGGGGAGGGAAGCTTTCCGGCCGCCTTGAAGGAGGCGGTGGTGAGGCCCCTCCTCAAGAAGCCAACCTTGGATCCAGCTGTCTTGAGTCATTTTCATCCAGTCTCCAACCTCCGCTTTCTAGCAAAGGTTGTCAAGAGTGTGGTGGCACGTCAACTCCCGTTGGCCGTGGATGAAGCGGATTCCCTCGACCCATACCAATCGGGTTTCAGGCCCGGGTACAGCACGGAGATGGCATTGGTCACACTGGTGGATGATCTCTGGAGGGCTCGGGACAGAGGTTATTCCTCTGTTCTGGTCCTATTAGATCTTTCGGCAGCTTTCGATACCGTCGACCACGGTATATTGCTGCGGCGCCTCAAGGGGCTTGGAGTGGGGGGCACCGTTTTACGGTGGTTCTCCTCTTACCTCTCAGGTTGAACGCAAGCGGTGTTGGCAGGGGGGCAGAGATCGACCTTGAGGCCCCTCACTTGTGGGGTGCCCTAGGGGTCGGTTCTCTCGCCCCTTCTGTTCAACATCTATATGAAACCGCTGGGGGAGATCATCCGTGGTTTCGGGGTGAGGTACCACCAGTACGCTGACGATACTCAGCTCTTTATATCCACCCCGAACCAACCCAGTGATGCCCTTGATGTAATGACCCGATGCCTGGAAGCGGTACGGGTCTGGATGGGAAGGAAGAGGCTTCAGCTCGGCTCAACCCTGCCAAGACCGAGGGCATCTCGGTCCGAAGGAGAGGTTCCATTGTTGGCTATAAGGGGTGAAGTTTTACCCTCTGTAGACAGGCCATGCAACTTGGGTGTTCTCCTGGACTCACAGTTGAGTTTAGAAGACCATATAATGACCGTGACCGGGGGGCATACGCCCAGATCCGTCTGGTGTGCCAGTTGCGCCCCTACTTGGACCGAGATGCCCTACGCACAGTTACTCATGCGCTAGTCACTTCCCGTATTGACTACTATAATGCTCTCTACATGGGGCTGCCCTTGAGGACCACTCAGAGGCTTCAGCTGGTACAAAATGCAGCCGCGCGGGTTGTGATGAGAGAATCCTGATACTCCCATGTAACACCTCTCTTGCGCGACTTGCATTGGTTGCCTATTGCCCTCCGGATGAGATTCAAGGTGCTGGTGATGACCTATAAAGCCCTACATGGCTTAGGTCCAGGATATTTGGCAGACCACCTGCAGTCAGCAACAACTTCCCATCACCCGGTTCACGCCCATAGGGAGGGCCTGCTCAGGGTGCTGTTGGCTAGACAGTGTCGGCTGGCAGCCCCCAGGGGTAGAGTCTTCTCTGTGGGCACGCCCACCCTCTGGAATCAACTCCCCTTATGGCTCTGGCTGGCCCCTGACCTTCGCACTTTCTGCCGCAAATTAAAAACTTGCGTATTCAAGTCCCCTGGCCTGGACTGATGGGGTTTTATATGGGTTTTTAACTTTTATCTGATTTAATTAGGTATTTTAACTTTGTACTGTCGTTATTGTGGATTTTATTGTTGTGAGTCGCCCTGAGTCCGTTGGAGATAGGGCGGCATATAAGTTAAATAAAATAAAATAAATAAATAAAATAAAATGGCTTCCACTGTTGTTATTGGATATGTTGTACAGTGCAACCTAGTTATGTAGCAAAAATGGAGGGAAAGGGAATAATTGGTGCTGTGAGAGATAGAAATTATCATTTTCTCAACTCCTTTCTCAATATTGCAACCCTAAAGAATCGTTTCCTACTGTTAAATTCCTACTGTTAAATTATAAAATTGCATCAGTACTGTTAAAGGAACTGTTTTAAGGCCTACTTGCCTTAACAGCTGATAAAAAATGAGTATGAGTTAGCAATATGAGCTAAATAGTGTCATTTGATAGTGAGATGGGTGTCATATAAATTTAATTAATAAATAATTTCTAATTATTAGAAGCCATGGTGGCGCAGTGTTTAGAATGCAGTACTGCAGGCTACTTCTGCTGACTGCCAGTTGACTGCAATTTGGCAGTTCAAATCTCACTAGGCTCAAGTTTGATTCAGCCTTCCATCCTTCCAAGGTGGGTAAAATGAGGACCCAGATTGTTGGAGGCAATATGCTGACTCTGTAAAGAGCTTAGAGATGGCTGTAAAGCATTGTGAAGCAGTATATAAGTGTTGGATACCAACAGTGAAGAAATAGGCTTCACCCAGGTCTGCTGAACAAGCGGGAAAAATACTAAACCTGATTGGATAAGATGCCTGACAGCTCCCTATATAAGGGCAAACTGTCAAACAGGGTTTGCTGGATGATACAGAGCTACAATAAAGAACAGTAGTCTGAGCCTACCCTTCGTCTCTTCATTCACCATATCTAACACTGGCGACGAGGATGGGATAGAAGTTGACGGAGGAACAACAACAAAAAAACAGCTGTCAACTTCATGCAGCCAGGCAGGAACAGAATTGGAGTGGTGGCCATTTTGCGCGCCAAATTCAAAACACAGGAAATCAGCAACGATGTCAGCGTTCGCCCCACCAATGCCATTCGATCCAACCTGGCAGCACAGGGGCTCCTATATGACCCAGTTCAAATGCTTCATGGAGGCAAACGACCTCCTCGGGCTGTCCAATAACCGAAAAAGAGCTCTATTTCTCAGCCATTGTGGTCACAACATGTTCGACACGGCCGAGTCCCTATTGGAGCCAACCCCGGTACAGTCAGTACTCTGGCAAGTGCTGCAGAATACACTAAAAACGCACTATGCCCCAGTACCTTCAAAGGTGGTGCAGCGCCATGATTTCTGCCAGTGGAATTAGAGGGACAGGGAATCAATCTACCAGTACATGGCGCTACAAAAGGTGGCCACACACTGTGAGTTCAGGAATCTAGTTGACATTCTCCTAGATCAACTCATCTATGGCGTACGAGATATTCAGCTGCAACGCTGGTTGCTGGCAAAGACAAACCTCACCCTACACATTGCCCTAGATGAAGCAAGAGCGACAGAGGCGCCTAATAAGCGACTGAGTCACTGCAAAGACAAGCCACCCCTCCAGCAGCTCAGAAAACAGCCACTATCCATAAGGAAGCTGTCCTAGAGGAAGGGGATGAGGACAGTGACAAGAAGGTCTTCCGTACGGAGCGAAAGAAACCCCGAGACCGAAGACAAACAACCAGGGTGTACTAGCTATGGGGGGCAACACCAAAGAGTTGTTTGTCAGTTTAGAGATGCCATCTGTAGACGCTGCAAGCGAAAAGGGCATCTAGCACGGGTCTGCAGGGCTAGCCAACCCATGTTTCAATGGTCTAAACAGCCTAGTAATCAGATGGGAACCCTGAAAGCACCCAGACGAGACCCAGAGAGACCTAAGCGCAGAAGTTACCATCCTGGGGCACCAGAAACATATCAAATGCGGGTTGGCCAGGCCAGCACCCCCTACAACAAGAAATTACAGATAACAATCTGCCTTGAAGTGTCGCCATGCGAGATGGCGATCAACACGGAGTCATCGGTGACCATCATCTCCTGGGCAGCACTCAAGAAGGCCATTCCACATTTCCTGAGACGACAGCTAAGACACCAACAGCCGCAGTTAAGAGGCTGCTCTTGGCTGACAGCCTTTTGATCCAGTACAACGAGGTCATGCCGTTGGTGCTCATCTGTGACACTTCCCCTTTCAGGATGGGGGCTGTCCTCAGCCACCACCTCCTTAATGGCATGGAAGCCCCAGTCGCCTATTACTCCAGGACTCTGTCTAGCATGGAATGGAACTACAGCCAGCTGGACAGGGAAGCGCTGGTGGCGGTGGCCAGGGTGAAACACTTCCATGAGTACTTGTACAGGCAGGGGTTTGAACTTATCACCAAGCATAAGTTGTTATTGGGACTTCTGGCTGGGGACCACCCCATTCTGGCAGCCCTTTTGCCTCATTTTAACAGATGGGCGATTTTCCTCACAGCCTACTCCTACAAGTTGTCCCACCAGCCGGAAAAGACTCTGGGGCATGCTGACATCCTCAGCCGGTGCCCGTTACCAGACTTGCTAGAAGACCCGACCCCTGGCATCCCGGTTCTCCTGATTGACTGCCTGGTCTCAGGCCCAGTTACTTCTGCCAAGGTTGCCAGGCATTTAACTAAGGACAATGTTTTCCACATTGTTTTGAACTGGGTGTGGAGGAGCTGGCCTAAGGCATCAGTAGGTGTGGAATTCAAACCGTTTATTGCAAAACAGCACAAATTATCTGCGCAAGGGGATTGCTTGTTATGGGGGAACCAAGTTGTGGTTCTACCTAAACTAAGAATGAATGTGTTAAATGCATTGCATGTGGGACACCCGGGGATTGATAGGATGAAGGCTCTGGCCAGGAGCTATGTATCGTGGCCCAATATGGACAAAGACATAGCTGAATGGGTTGCCAGCTGCTCTCCCTGCCAGGAATCCCGACCAGCTCTCCCAGTAGCCCCTGTACATGAGTGGGAAAAGCTCCAAGCACCCTGATCCAGAATACACTTAGATTTTGCATGGCCACACTATTCAAGGGATTCTTAGCTGAACAGGGAGTCCACCATGCCTTAACTACACCATTCCAGCCAGCCAGTAATGGACAGGCAGAGAGAATGGTGAGGTCAGCCAAGGAAGCCCTCTAAGAATGGGGCCAGGAGATGAGCAGGCCAGGATAGATAAATTCCTCCTGGTACAGCATATCACACCTAGTGCTACAACAGGCTGCAGTCCCACAGAATTACTAATGGCCTGCCGGCTAAGATCCATCTTAGACCGACTACACCCCAACTATTCAACAGAGCAATTCTCCAACACAGCAAACCGAACCAGGTCTTTCAACAAAGGAGACCTGGTGTACGCACATAACTATGCTGAAAGAGTTCTGTGGGAACCCGGTAAAATAATTAGTGTAACAGGCTCCCAATCATACCGGGTAGAGCTAGGTGATGGCTGAATATGGCGGAAACACATAGATCAGCTCAGAAGCCGCCTCAAACCAGCCTCATCAAAAGAGCTGGAGTACTCAAACAGTCCAGAAATAATAAAACCTGATTCACAAAACACTCCTTCCACAGCTAACTCAACCCTGAAGGAACCGGAGGACTCACCTGAGGAACCAAGCATCCAGCGACGATCCAACTCCAAACCGGTTCCAAGAGAGGCTGACGTGCCCCATAGAAGTTTCCAAGAAGTTCCATTAGTAGAACAGGGAGAAACAATAGCCCCTACTGAACGAACCGCCAACGCAACTCCAACTGAGCTGCGCAGGTCCAATAGAGCCCAAAAAAGCCCCGCCTACTTACGGAACTACGTATGTTAATACAAGGGAATAAACCATTCTAAGAGGGGAGGAATGTTAGATACTAACAGTGAAGCAATAGGCTTCACCCAGGTCCACTGAACAAGTGGGAAAAATACTTGAACCTGATTGGATAAGACGCCTGACAGCTCCCTATATAAGGACAAGCTGTCAAACAGGGTTTGCTGGATATTACAGAGCTACAATAAAGAACAGTAGTCTGAGCCTAGCCTTCATCTCTTCATTCACCCTATCTAACAATAAGTCTAAGTGCTATTGCTATTACTAATTAAGGAAATGGCATTTCTAGTTTATTCTGTGTTGGTTAGAATAATCAAGTGTGTACTGGGTTATTGAGTATAATATTTTCAATCAATCAATCTTTATTACAGTCATAGACCAACAAATAAAGCATTAAAACAATACTAAAAAAATAAAAATGAAAAAATGAAAAAATAATATATTACGAGTGGCAGAATATGTTTAAATAGAGATTAGAAAGCCATCTGTTTAAAACATCTGCCAAAGACTTTCTAGTCTTCATTTAAACATATTCAGTGAAAGGATGTAACTGAAAATTGACTGGGAATTA
Organism: Pantherophis guttatus; assembly: GCF_059756535.1. NCBI lineage: Eukaryota > Metazoa > Chordata > Lepidosauria > Squamata > Colubridae > Pantherophis > Pantherophis guttatus. The sequence goes on from NC_142066.1 coordinate 76,707,964, forward strand.
AATATGCAAATTGTAGAAGAGAAGTTTTCTCTGAAATGCTATAACAACAGAAAGTCCTTTCCTACAGATCTGCCTGGCATTCAGTTCAATTTAATTATGGCACTGAACAAAAAGCTCATGGATTTTAGGCTTATGGATTCTATCCCAATTCTATTAATCTAATTTATTTGGTGGTATATCATCATTTTGTAGTTTTTTAATATTAGTTTATTGTTTATATCCTACCCTGAGATCTATGGATGGAAAACTGACTAAAGTTGCTTGAGTGAATCAGAGGCTTGCAGGGTGCACATGATTAAGACAAGCAAATACTATCTAGAAAAAAGCTTCTATTTAAGAATAATCAGCACAACTACAGAAAAATTCTATTGTGTTATTCATTTTAACAACGTTACTGTTTTATATTTATGAGTGCTGGCAATTGAAAGATAAGAAAAAGAACAATTAAACATCACTTAAAAGGGTTTCCTGAGCCATGTAATTCTTCCTGTACATTCTCAATTTAGCCAAATTACCATATTTTTCGGACTATAAGACGCTCTGGAGTATAAGACGCACCTTAGTTTTTGGGGAAGAAAATAAGAAAAAAAAATCTGCCTCTGTTTACCAGCATCCATCAGTATTCATCTGGCTAGCGTCCTGTCAGTGTGTGAGAGAGTTGAGGATTGTTTGGAAACTGAAATAGTATTTGCTGTGTGACCAACAAGAAAGGAGACAGCAAGGAGCCTGGGCATGGCTTAGGTCAACTGTTCTAAAGCTGCATGCTGTGCTGATCTCTGAAACTAAAACTGAAACTCCTCTCCTCTGCTTGTGTTTTGCTTGTGTTGGAAAACCTGATTTTGGTATTGTATATTTACTTTCTATTATATATAAAGAGAAGTTATTGAATCCTGTTGAATCAGTTACTTGTGATTGCTGCTATAAACTCTGACATTTCTTGCAGCAAATAACGAACAGCCAGATCAGCTTCAGCACATTATTGCAGCCTGATTCAGCATGAGCAGCTGATTGGTGGGTGGATCGACCTCCCAGAATACCCCCAATCAGCTGTTCCAGGCTGCAGGGATTGCCCAGACCATCGCCACCTCGCATCGGTGCCTTGCGTTTTTGGCTACATTCGGTGTATAAGATGCACCCAAATTTTCACCCACTTTTAAGGGTGGGGGAGTGTGTCTTATACTCCAAAAAGTATAGTAGATTGCAGACTTGTTTACTGTTAGTGTTAGCACAATCAACATTTTACACCTCAAGGGACTATAGCTATATGCATTTGTCTATACTCTGTTATGTATTGAATACATATAGTTGTGTTAAGCCCTGCTAAAGTGAAACTAACCTTTAGACGACCCTAACTATTAACTTCAACTGTTTTGGAGGGAAACATTCATATTTGGGCGGGCTTTTCAAGTATTATGATTGGTTGAGGCCCTGTGGGCCCAGCGTATAAATTACAGGAATTTGCCTCTTGGTCCAGAGTTCCAGTTGAGTCAATATATGCTGTTGTATCTATGCTGTCTGTTCTTGCCTACCGTAACCCACAACATAATACTCTTCGCATACATACAGAGCCAGAAAGCATGGTATAGTTAGGATAAGATTTTAGTTTTGATTCTTTGTGTGCGTGTTGTAAGCACCATTCCTAAGAGAAAACAAGCCATATCTCCTGCTTATACAGGTAATGAGGTCCCTTTGTTTGCCCATCTTATGCATCTGATATTTCATTTATGTTCTTCTCTCACACACACAACATGAGCACCATGCACCTTTCTCTTCCCCCTCCCCCAATATTTCTAGCACAACACTGGATTTATTTCCTTGGTGAAAATGGTTGCTAGGAATTTAGCAAATATGAGTGCACTTGTCTCTAAATCATGACAGAAGCATATGACTGAGAGTAGTTTGAAATGGACAGAGGGAAGATCATCTCCAGACAAATGCACCATGCATTTAAACTGTTTGTTTACCAAAGTAACACAGAATTATATCACTTTTCTTTCAGAGAGAATAAAACATAACAGCTTTGAAGAAATAGTCACTTAAATATGAAGCTTGTCACCACTTGTATCTTTGCCATAATGAAAAACATGGAAAATTCCTTTAAGCCAACAGTGTGCAAAGCAGATTCCTCTCTAGTCTGGGTCACAGTGTGTATTTGTGTCTCTGTGTGTTTCTTGAAAGGAAATATTAAAACAAAACTTTCACAAACCTTTTTGCTGCTGACAATGCAGTCCATAAAAATCTCAGTAATTTGGCAGTAGTTTGCACATTTTCAACTACAAAAAAAGATCATTCAAAACTAATTGGTAACCATATGTAAGATGATAATATTGTAAACGTAGGGTCCAGGTTGCCAATACAGGTAGTCCTCGACTTACGACTGTCCGAATTGAACCCAAAATTCCTGTTGTTAAGTGAGACATTTGTTAAGTGAGTTTTGCCCCATTTTACAACTTCTTTTGCCACAGTTGTTAAGTGAATCACAGCAGTTGATAAATTAGAAATGTGGTTGTTAAGTGAATCTGGCTTCCCCATTGACTTTGCTTGTCAAAAGGTTGCAAAAGGTGATCACATGATCTTAGGATACAGCAATGGTCATAAATATGAACCAATTGCTAAGCATCTGAATTTTGATCACATGATCATGGTGATGCTGCAAAAGTTGTAACTGTGAAAAATGGCCATAAGTCACTTTTTACAGTGCCGTTGTAATTTTGAATGGTCACTTAATGAACTGTTGTACATTAAGGATTATCTGTAACTATACTTCCACCAAATTCTTCTTCAGAATCTCATAATTTATTTAATATTGCTGAATTTTAAACATCAATTGTGCATTTATATAGTGATATATTAGTTATCCAATTATTTTATCATGTAATCAAAGATTAGTTTTGTTTAGCAGTATCAGCTGCCATGAAACAATGTACAATGGAATTCCTATAAAGGAATGATTAAGCTAGAAATTGCATTTCAGCATCCAAGTTTATTTACTGTTGTACAAATAAATAGAGAGATAGAGGAGAGACTATTATAATCTTCAACACAGGCTCTTAGAGAATTTCAGAAGCATTATAATTGATACCCAGATGGCTTTTCTTTTTTGTTTGTATGACATTTTCACTGTTTTTTTAACAATCTCAAAGTTTTAACCAGAAAAGCAATCAATTTTATCTAGCTTAAGTAAAAAGAATTACTTACTTAAAAAGTACTCAAAATCTACAAATGGATACTACCGTTTTTAGTAAGACAACAAAGAATATTGATGATATGTATTTATTTTGCTAAGTTTGGAAACTACAGACTTTGTGAATTTTAAAAACTCTGAACCAGTTCTTTTGATTATATGCAATTTTTAAAAATTGTGTATAATTTTTTATACACAATTTTTCATACATTTTTTTATAAAGGGAGAAATTCTTTCTCCCTTTAAATGTAAAAATTATCCTTGGAACCTAATGTTTATCATTTATAATTGAGAAATCTAAGAAAGAACAATATTTTGAACAATAATTCAACTACCATTAATTTAAAAATATATATAAAGGAAATATGTTAAAAAATAAAATTGGAGTAAAACTAAATGAAATCAGCTTTAGCTGGAGAAACGATTTTGCCTTGTTTGTAAAAACAACAAACAATTGATTGCAGTTTTGGTATTAAATAGCAAAGAAGAATAAAACCTTTAATTATCTATTAACATGTTGATGTTAGTATTTCAATTTCAAGACAGAAAACATATCCAGACACTGGGTAGATATGAACAAAATGAGCAGAAAACTGACAGAAACAAATGAAAGATCAACTGGAAATGGAGCTGCTGCCACTTTCTATTATCTGCCAATCACCCTAAATGTACATGAAATACTCTCTGAATAATTCTTAATTCCTGAAATCTAAATTCTGAAACAAATCTGAAATTTCCTTTTATTAAAAAAGAAAAAGAAATTAGAAGAGTTGTGCAATGAGCATTGTTGAAAAATATAATAAAGTTGGTAGAATGAAAACTGATAAAGAAAATCAAGGTAGATTTAATTTTGGAGATTATATTCAAACTAATTATTGTTGCTTTTTTAACTAAACTAAAATATTGCAACAAATACTATACTTAATCTTATTCCATGTATCCTTGTAGCAATTAGATCTGTAATCATCATCTCATGGTAACATTATTGATAAATGAACAGACCAATCAATAATACATACACAGAAGCATGGAAAACTTATTCTCGAAATGGATATCTCCATGTAACAAAATTGGGAGAGAGGGAGGGAGGGAGGAAGGGAAGGAGGGAGGGAGGGAGGGCTCAGTTTTAGGAAAGCGAATAGAAATCTGCCAAAATCCTTCCACAATGCAAATTTCATGTAGGTTCTCATTTGCTTCTAACATTTTTCTGTCTGAATCTTAATCAAATCTGCAATACCAGAGAACTCACCTTTTCCCCTTGTGTTACAATCCCACATGAATTTGAAAAATCCAATACGTACTGAAGTCATGCTTATGTTTTGCCCTAAATTGCCAGGAGATGGAAACTTGCTTTTAAACTTTGTAGACTTTAATTTAAGGCCTCTCATTTTAATAGCAGTCAACAAAATATTTGCATTTTTGAAATGCCACACTAGAGCAATTTTAGAGGATACTGTTGTAAAAAAGAAATAACTAAGAATCTATTAATTTCATATTGTAGGATGGATTCCTTCCTTTTTTGTTCTCTTATCTTGGTTGTTTTATCTTCTTTTGGTTCCTCTGAGAACTGTTCTCTAACCCCTCAATAGATTGTTCTTTTATTCGTAATGCATTGTTCCATTCAATTTATAGTCAGATTCTCTAAAATATTTGAGAAGATTCCAGAGGGTTTTTTTTTCTAGAGGGAAGTAACAACTCAGCATCTTGAATAAATTGACATTAATTATGCTTTCCTATGGTTAAACATAGAACAATAAGAATGTTCAGGAGAAATATTTCATGAACAGCCTATAAAATTACAGCTGTATTTTAGACTAGGGCAGTTCAAAGCACTATTTTTGCCACAGATTCTGGAATATGTAGTGGAACATGGGAATAATGAAAAGATGCAATTAGGGCTGCAAAAAATGGAATGTTCAACCAGGTTCTTATGAGAAAGGAAACAGAACTTTCTTTTCTCTTGCCCAATCAAATTTGTGAATTGCAGCCTCCAATGGAAAAGGACTTGTGAGTGCAAGCCCTCTCTATGAAGAAAAGACTGAGTTTATTTATTCCTGTTTAGTATTTGTTTGCTCAAGTGTCATGTGCTAGGAAGTTTTCATCATCCAACAAAATTCATCCACTTGGCACCAAGTAGGTTTTCAAAACACTTTTAGATTATTTTAATTACTTACAGAAAGAAATTAAAATTTGGCCTTCCAAATTCTTTCTTCTAAAATGAAATAAACTGAACTTTGCCATGTTGCATTGAAACAAAGCTAATGTGACATAGGGATGATAAACATGATAAATACCAAGAGCATATTATGGCACTTTTGCTTCAGAGGGGAAAGCACCTGTCATGGCCTCTTTTTGTGTGTTTCTTTCCCTTTAACTATGGCCAAGATGAATTACATAACCCACTGCTAGTAGAAAATATTACCAACAGCCTTGTGAGGAAGAACAGCAGAATCTATAATACCAGCAACTTTCGGCAACATTACAGCCAGTTTTAGAAAGGTTCAGTTGTTAGGCAACTTCAAGAGCTGTTTAACTTAGAAAATTGTTTCTACCCCAACTAACCATTACAAAATTTATAACATTAGAAATTAGCGCTTGATTATTTCCTCTTAGTCCTTAAATATTTCCTCTTCCATCTTTAAGTTTGTTTCTTTTGTGTGCTTCTTAAGCATATAAAACCTGTCTGTTTTTATTATTATTATTATTATTATTATTATTATTATTTTATTATTATTTATTTGATTTGTATACCGCCCTACTCCCGAAGGACGCAGGGCGGTGAACAGCCAAACAATAAAATACATAAATACAAAATTTTTTAAAAACCAGATAAAATCGAATTAAATAGTTTTGGCCCTGACAAATTAAAACACCCCAATAATTTAAAACAGATTAAAATTTACATATTAAAAAAGAGGGAAAGGATTCCCTCCCGCCAGGTGGAATAAAAAGGTCTTCACAGCGCGGCGGAAGATGCGCAGGTCCGGGATCCTTCGTATCTCCAGGGTGAGCTCATTCCAGACAGTAGGTGCCCCCACAGAGAAGGTCCTCCCCCTAGGGGCCGCCAGTCAACATTGTTTGGCTGACGGCACCCGGAGGAGTCCCTCTCTATGAGAGCGTACTGGCCGGTGGGAGGCTGTTTGTGGTAGTAGGCAGTCCCGTAAATAATCAGGTCCTAAGCCATGGAGCGCTCTAAAGGTGGTGACCAAAACCTTGAAGCGCACCCGGAAGATCACCGGGAGCCAGTGCAGCTCGCGCAGGAGAGGTGTCACATGGGAGCGACATGTTGCTCCCATAACCACCCGCGCGGCCGCACTCTGCGCCAGTTGGAGCCTCCTGGTGCTCCTCAAGGGGAGCCCCATGTAGAGAGCATTACAATAGTCCAGGCGGGAAGTGACGAGGGCATGAGTGACTGTGTGTAGGGAGTCCCAATCCAGAAAGGGACACAACTGGCGAATCAGGCGAACCTGATGAAAAATCTTCCCGGTCACTGCCATCAAATGCTCTTCTAATGACAGCCGTGAATCCAGGAGGACGCCAAGTTGCGAGCCGTCTCCGTGGGGGCCAGCGATTCGCCCCCAATAGTCAGCGATGGCGTCAACTGACTATATCGGGACATCGGAAACCACAGCCACTCGGTCTTGGATGGGTTGAGTCTGAGCCTGTTCCTCCCCATCCAGATCCGCACGGCCTCCAGACACCGGGACATCACTTCAAGGGCATCGTTGGGATGGTCTGGGGTGGAGATGTACAGCTGGGTGTCATCAGCGTACTGTGGTACTTCGCCCCGAAACCACGGATGATCTCACCCAGCGGCTTTACATAAATGTTGAACAAAAGGGGCGAGAGGACCGATCCCTGTGGCTCCCCACATATAAGGGGCCTTGGGGTCGACCTCTGCCCCCCTGCCAACACAGACTGCAACTGGTCGGAGAGAAAGGAGGAGAATCACCGCAGTACAGTGTCCCCCACCCCTAACTCTTCCAACCGTGCAGCATGATACCATGGTCGATGGTATCAAAAGCCACTAAGAGGTCTAACAGGACCAGGACGGAGGAGCACCCCCTGTCCCGAGCCCTCCAGAGATCATCTACCAACACGACCAATGCCGTTTCCGTGCTGTACCCGGGCCTGAAGCCCGACTGGAACAGATCCAGATACGTCGTTTCATCCAGGTGCTGGGGGAGCTGTTGTGCAACCACACTCTTGACAACCTTCGTCACAAAACGAAGGTTGGAGACCGGACGATAATTAACCAACATTGCCGGGTCCAGGGAAGGCTTCTTGAGGAGAGGCCTCACCACCGCCTCTTTCAAGGCGGCGGGGAAGTCACCCTCACCCAACAAAGCATTTATAATCCCCTGGAGCCAGCCTCGCGTCACCTCCCGGGAAGCCAGCACTAACCAGGAGGGACATGGGTCCAATAAACAAGTGGTCACGTTCAGTCTGCCCAGAATCCTGTCCACGTCCTCAGGGGTTACAGGATCAAACTCATCCCAGATAACATTCTCAAGATCTGCCCCAGTCTCTCCCCCTGAGACTACCCAGTCGGAGTCCAGATCTTCCCGGATCTGAGTGATTTTGTCATGCAGATATTGAACAAAATCCTCGGCTCTACCCTCCAAGGGGTCCTCCTGCGCTTCCTGGTGGAGCAGGGAGCGGGTCACCCTAAACAGGGCAGCCGGGCGGTTATCTGATGACGCAATAAGAGCAGCAAAATAGATTGATTGTTTGATAGATTGATTGTTTGATAGAATAATAATAATAATAAACTATAATAAAACAGTACTTGCAACAGAATATATTAATAATATGCATAACAATTATGGATAGCAATTGTTAGATAACAATACAAAAAACACTATGCAATGGTTAATAAATGGTTAATAAATGGTTAATAAATAAGGACTGTCTATCAGAGGAACCTTTTGTCTGTAAATTATAATGTAACCTTTTATCATTCTATCAGAAAGTTTTCAATTCTGGAACATACATCAGAACGTACTGAATACTTGAAATCAAAGGAAATTGTACAAATGCATCCCTATCTCATCCATTTTTACTATGTATATTGTACCCACAACCTTTGAAAAAATATGCACTCCCTCTTTGAATTATTTTATATGCTTGCTTGCCGCCCAGAGTCCCTTGGGAGTTGGGCGGCATAGAAATGCGATAAATTAAATTAAATTAAATTAAATTAAATTAAATTAAATTGCTTTTTAAAATGTCTTTATTCAAGATACTAAAAATTCATCAACACAATATATTGCACAAAACATTAAAAATGAATTTCAAGGACAATGTCTGCAATATGTCACTGCTTTCATTAGAATGACAAAAGCAGCATCATGTTACTCTGCCATAAGCACTGCCCTTTTGGAGCATGTGATATTATAATGCAAATAGAAAATTGATTATTGCAGCTTTCGGGGTTCACAGATTCCAGCAATCTTCCCCTTCTTTATGTTGTCAG